>NC_092232.1:59841554-59906907 GCF_036320965.1 Panulirus ornatus
TGTCCCAACTATTTAGACAATAATACGTTGAAAGGATTGTTAGGTGACTTTAAAGTGGAACATATAAAGGATTTATTACTTACTCACCTTCCATAGGTCGCTGTCTCTTTGAATCCAAAATTGGTCGTAGGAACAAGGTCATATATGCAGTGAGAACGTGTATGGTCTTAAAATGATCTTGAACCCCTGGAAAATGTGTTCAGGATGATTTGTATAGTGGTTACAGTTTGACGTTTAGCACAGTTATGATCCCAGCAATTGATAGAGCGGAAAGTAAAAAGAAAAGAAACAAGGAAAAATAGGATTACGTATATGGGTCAAATATTTAGTGAGTGTGTATGGCCGTACAGCCATCATCAACAGGTGAAGGTGTTTAACAATATTTGAGTGGTGGTTATGACTAACTTGTTGACCTTACTGACTCAGGCGGTCGATGAACCTAAAACCCCCAAACTAACCCACTTTACTATTACTCTGGATATTTGGCTTGACTGACAATGGAGCACCTGGGTTGAACACCAGGACTTGTTACCCTCCTCCTCTCCATCTCTTTCTCTCTTTCTCTTCCTCACAACAACACGAAAACCCTCCAAAAATCCTCACGAATTCCAGCTGCCTGCTGGACCTGGATGATCATTATATGTTGAACTTATAGTTCATATTCTGGCTTCATGACCTTTAGGTGATAGCCCTTAAATCCAACAACATATATACATCCTGTTATACAACTGATGTTACTGTCTGACGTATGTATGGTGCGGCTTGATGACCTTACCTGCTGATGGTCAAACATGTTATCATGTTGCAAATATCGTGATTCTTATGTTTTGCCGTAAGGTACAGATTCTGGTTTGATAACGGACGGTCAATAACCAGAAAGTTTAACGCTAAACATACCTGCATACATATTGCAGACTCCTTATCATAAGAGACCGAGCAAGACAAGTACTTGACGAGTCTCTAAACAATATTTGACCTGTAAGACAAGATCAGACAGCGGACTGTCTACAGGTAAGGGCCCGTAACCTGGCAACTCTAACAACGACAGCGAGTGACAGTTAGTCGAGGACCACACGAATCTAACAGTGACAACAGGTGATTAAGTGCTACACTTGAACTCTTAGCTAACTACCTATAACCGCCACTGTTGATTGTTTACTGAGCTGTGTTGACGACGCGCCCCCACACCTCTTGTATACGTAAGGCTGGTGAACAGTATATGGTCTCCTCCCAACACAGGTCACGAACATTCTCTCCTCAAGTTACCATGGCGACTGGAGACAGCTCACCTCTGTCGTGGTGCAGGTTCTGCATCTCCGCTTATTCCTTATGTTTCCCAGGTGTGGTCGGGCAGGCAGGCAGGCAGGGGAGGTGGCCTGGGTAAACAGCCTTAGTTAGGTATTGGTTCTTGACTCCAGCCCAATCTTGCCACCGCCGGCCAGCCGGACGTACCAGGTGACACCTTCCCAGGTGTGGCCTCCTGGTTATAGCTCTCCCACTCGGCTTGGCTGGATAGGCAGTGACGTCTTCTATGAGCCACTCATATAGGGTCGTTACTCATACAGGGTTGTTCGGCACCATTTGGGACAAGATGATTTACCTATTGTTTCAGGAACAGAGAAGAATCCATCAGCTGCGTTTTCCAAACAAAATATCATAGATTCATCCCAAGCTTCACTAAACTCCGACATTAGTTTATCATATTCAAGATTAATTCTTGATAGCTCATTAAAATAAAGGTTATTCTCATAGTTTTCTCTTTGTTTTCCCTCAACATCATTTGAAGTAATCACCAGCTGCTTTAACCATATCAAAGGAACTTGTGTTTGTCCCACGTCGTCATATGATTCATTTTTGTCTTTATCATCAAGGCCATTAATCTGAGTCATTGCCTTTGTCATGGTTCTTATTTCCCTGACATTCATTATCAGACGTGTTTACAATGTGTCTTGACGGGAATTAATAGCATTTTTTTTTCCTCCGATTAAAGAAGCTAAAACATATACAAGAGGTTCGGTATATTTACATAGTATATTTCTGAATCATTGTTACCGTTAGGTAGACTCCTCTCCAAATTCTTATCAACTAAAAGTCAAATCTTAAAATACAAGGAATTGCACAGAGAAATTCCAACATGAGCAGACAACTGTGACCTAACGAGGCTGTTTGTAATGGTAGCAGAGATCAGGAGGTCATAGATCAGTGGAGTAGGAGGAGACAGACTTGCACATGTTTCACAGAGAATAACCTGTAAACTGTGTATGTAACTAAGGAGGAGAAAATGACGTCACTCGTGGATTTGAAGCGAAATGTTTAGTAGATCTATTCTGAGGTACTTTTAGAAAGTTAGAATACAAGTAGTGGAGGGTTTCCAGCCCCCCGCTCCCGCCCCCTTCAGTCGCCTTCTACGACACAATGAGGAATGCGTTGGAAGTGTTCTTTCTCTCCTATCCCCAGTGTATATATATATATATATATATATATATATATATATATATATATATATATATATATATATATATATATATATATATATATATATATATATATATATATATACATTAAATAACCTTACCAACCAGTCAACAATACAGTCACCCCCTTTTTTAATAAATTCCACTGCAATACCATCCAAACCTGCTGCCTTGCCGGCTTTCATCTTCCGCAAAGCTTTTACTACCTCTTCTCTGTTTACCAAATCATTTTCCCTAACCCTCTCACTTTGCACACCACCTCGACCAAAACACCCTATATCTGCCACTCTGTCATCAGACACATTCAACAAACCTTCAAAATACTCATTCCATCTCCTTCTCACATCACCACTACTTGTTATCACCTCCCCATTTACGCCCTTCACTGAAGTTCCCATTTGCTCCCTTGTCTTACGCACCCTATTTAATGTATGTATGACTCATGGTGAGGTGCCTGAGGATTGGCGGAATGCGTGCATAGTGCCATTGTACAAAGGCAAAGGGGATAAGAGTGAGTGCTCAAATTACAGAGGTATAAGTTTGTTGAGTATTCCTGGTAAATTATATGGGAGGGTATTGATTGAGAGGGTGAAGGCATGTACAGAGCATCAGATTGGGGAAGAGCAGTGCGGTTTCAGAAGTGGTAGAGGATGTGTGGATCAGGTGTTTGCTTTGAAGAATGTATGTGAGAAATACTTAGAAAAGCAAATGGATTTGTATGTAGCATTTATGGATCTGGAGAAGGCATATGATAGAGTTGATAGAGATGCTCTGTGGAAGGTATTAAGAATATATGGTGTGGGAGGCAAGTTGTTAGAAGCAGTGAAAAGTTTTTATCGAGGATGTAAGGCATGTGTACGTGTAGGAAGAGAGGAAAGTGATTGGTTCTCAGTGAATGTAGGTTTGCGGCAGGGGTGTGTGATGTCTCCATGGTTGTTTAATTTGTTTATGGATGGGGTTGTTAGGGAGGTAAATGCAAGAGTCCTGGAAAGAGGGGCAAGTATGAAGTCTGTTGGGGATGAGAGAGCTTGGGAAGTGAGTCAGTTGTTGTTTGCTGATGATACAGCGCTGGTGGCTGATTCATGTGAGAAACTGCAGAAGCTGGTGACTGAGTTTGGTAAAGTGTGTGGAAGAAGAAAGTTAAGAGTAAATGTGAATAAGAGCAAGGTTATTAGGTACAGTAGGGTTGAGGGTCAAGTCAATTGGGAGGTGAGTTTGAATGGAGAAAAACTGGAGGAAGTGAAGTGTTTTAGATATCTGGGAGTGGATCTGGCAGCGGATGGAACCATGGAAGCGGAAGTGGATCATAGGGTGGGGGAGGGGGCGAAAATTTTGGGAGTCTTGAAAAATGTGTGGAAGTCGAGAACATTATCTCGGAAAGCAAAAATGGGTATGTTTGAAGGAATAGTGGTTCCAACAATGTTGTATGGTTGCGAGGCGTGGGCTATGGATAGAGTTGTGCGCAGGAGGATGGATGTGCTGGAAATGAGATGTTTGAGGACAATGTGTGGTGTGAGGTGGTTTGATCGAGTAAGTAACGTAAGGGTAAGAGAGATGTGTGGAAATAAAAAGAGCGTGGTTGAGAGAGCAGAAGAGGGTGTTTTGAAATGGTTTGGGCACATGGAGAGAATGAGTGAGGAAAGATTGACCAAGAGGATATATGTGTCGGAGGTGGAGGGAACGAGGAGAAGAGGGAGACCAAATTGGAGGTGGAAAGATGGAGTGAAAAAGATTTTGTGTGATCGGGGCCTGAACATGCAGGAGGGTGAAAGGAGGGCAAGGAATAGAGTGAATTGGAGCGATGTGGTATACAGGGGTTGACGTGCTGTCAGTGGATTGAATCAAGGCATGTGAAGCGTCTGGGGTAAACCATGGAAAGCTGTGTAGGTATGTATATTTGCGTGTGTGGACGTGTGTATGTGCATGTGTATGGGGGGGGGTTGGGCCATTTCTTTCGTCTGTTTCCTTGCGCTACCTCGCAAACGCGGGAGACAGCGACAAAGTATAAAAAAAAAAAAAAAAAAAAAAATATATATATACATATATATATATTATCCCTGGGGATAGGGGATTAAGAATACTTCCCACGTATTCCCTGCGTGTCGTAGAAGGCGACTAAAAGGGAAGGGAGCGGGGGGTTGGAAATCCTCCCCTCTCGTTTTTTTTTTTTTTTCCAAAAGAAAGAACAGAGAAGGGGGCCAGGTGAGGATATTCCCTCAAGGGCCCAGTCCTCTGTTCTTAACGCTACCTCGCTATCGCGGGAAATAGCGAATAGTATGAAAAAAAAAAAAATATATATATATTATCCCTGGGGATAGGGGATTAAGAATACTTCCCACGTATTCTCTGCGTGTCGTAGAAGGCGACTAAAAGGGGAGGGAGCGGGGGGCTGGAAATCCTCCCCTCTCGTTTTTTTTTTCTAATTTTCCAAAAGAAGGAACAGAGGGGGCCAGGTGAGGATATTCCAAATAAGGCCCAGTCCTCTGTTCTTAACGCTACCTCGCCAACGCGAGAAATGGCAAATAGTTTAAAAAAAGAAAAAAAAAAGAAAAAATATATATATGTACTAATGAGTCCACGGGGAAAATGAAACATGATAAGTCTGTCTTGGACAATTGCATGTTTACCAAATAGCGTCCTAGCTACGTTTCTTCGTTGTATATCAACTGACTGTTATATTTCTCTCTCTCTTGTGTCTCCCTTGATGATGTGATTATAACACGAAAGTACACTTGGGAACTTATCGTATTTCATTTTCCCCATGGACTCATAGGAATATCTTGATTACGCACAAAATTGTGATCCTTTCCAATATATATATATATATATATATATATATATATATATATATATATATATATATATATATATATATATATATATATATATATATATATATATATCCCTGGGGATAGGGGAGAAAGAATACTTCCCACGTATTCCCTGCGTGACGTAGAAGGCGACTAAAACGGGAGGAAGCGGGGGGCTGGAAATCCTCCCTTCTCGTTTTTTTTTTTTTTAAATTTTCCAAAAGAAGGAACAGAGAAGTGGCCCAAGTGAGGATATTCCCTCAGAGGCCCAGTCCTCTGTTCTTAACGCTACCTCGCTAACGCGGGAAATGGCGAATAGTTTGAAAGGAAATATAAATATATATATATATATATATATATATATATATATATATATATATATATATATATATATATATTTTTTTTTTTTCAAACTATTCGCCATTTCCCGCGTTAGCGAGGTAGCGTTAAGAACAGAGAACTGGGCCACTGAGGGAATATCCTCACCTGGCCCCCTTCTCTGTTCCTTCTTTTGGAAAATTAAAAAAAATTGAGAGGGGAGGATTTCCAGCCCCCCGCTCCCTCCCCTTTTAGTCGCCTTCTACGACACGCAGGGAATACGTGGGAAGTATTCTTTCTCCCCTATCCCCAGGGATATATATATATATATATATATATATATATATGTATATATGTATGTATGTATGTATGTATGTATTAATGAGTCCAAGGGGAAAATGAAACATGATAAGTCTGTCTTGGACAATCGCATGTTTACCAAATAGCGTCGTAGCTACGTTTCTTCGTTGTATATCAACCGACTGTTATATTTCTCTCTCTCTTGTGTCTCCCTTGATGATGTGATTATAACACGAAAGTACACTTGGGAACTTATCGTATTTCATTTTCCCCGTGGACTCATAGGAATATCTTGATTACGCACAAAATTGTGATCCTTTCCAATATATATATATATATATATATATATATATATATATATATATATATATATATATATATATATATATATATATATATATATATATATATATATATATCTTTGTTTCAAACTATTCGCCATTTCCCGCATAAGCAAAATAGCGTTAAGAACAGAGGACTGGGCCTCTGAGGGAATATCCTCACCTGGCGCCCTTCTCTGTTCCTTCTTTTGGAAAAATTAAAAAAAAAAAAAACAAGAGGGGAGGATTTCCAGTCCCCTGCTCCCTCCCCTTTTAGTCGACTTTTACGACACGCAGGGAATACGTGAAAAAAAGGGCAAATGAGAGTTGGGGTGAGAGAGTATCATTAAATTTTAGGGAGAATAAAAAGATGTTCTGGAAGGAGGTAAATAAAGTGCGTAAGACAAGGGAGCAAATGGGAACTTCAGTGAAGGGCGCAAATGGGGAGGTGATAACAAGTAGTGGTGATGTGAGAAGGAGATGGAGTGAGTATTTTGAAGGTTTGTTGAATGTGTTTGATGATAGAGTGGCAGATATAGGGTGTTTTGGTCGAGGTGGTGTGCAAAGTGAGAGGGTTGGGGAAAATGATTTGGTAAACAGAGAAGAGGTAGTGAAAGCTTTGCGGAAGATGAAAGCCGGCAAGGCAGCAGGTTTGGATGGTATTGCAGTGGAATTTATTAAAAAAGGGGGTGACTGTATTGTTGACTGGTTGGTAAGGTTATTTAATGTATGTATGACTCATGGTGAGGTGCCTGAGGATTGGCGGAATGCGTGCATAGTGCCATTGTACAAAGGCAAAGGGGATAAGAGTGAGTGCTCAAATTACAGAGGTATAAGTTTGTTGAGTATTCCTGGTAAATTATATGGGAGGGTATTGATTGAGAGGGTGAAGGCATGTACAGAGCATCAGATTGGGGAAGAGCAGTGTGGTTTCAGAAGTGGTAGAGGATGTGTGGATCAGGTGTTTGCTTTGAAGAACATATGTGAGAAATACTTAGAAAAGCAAATGGATTTGTATGTAGCATTTATGGATCTGGAGAAGGCATATGATAGAGTTGATAGAGATGCTCTGTGGAAGGTATTAAGAATATATGGTGTGGGAGGAAAGTTGTTAGAAGCAGTGAAAAGTTTTTATCGAGGATGTAAGGCATGTGTACGTGTAGGAAGAGAGGAAAGTGATTGGTTCTCAGCGAATGTAGGTTTGCGGCAGGGGTGTATGATGTCTCCATGGTTGTTTAATTTGTTTATGGATGGGGTTGTTAGGGAGGTAAATGCAAGAGTTTTGGAAAGAGGGGCAAGTATGAAGTCTGTTGGGGATGAGAGAGCTTGGGAAGTGAGTCAGTTGTTGTTCGCTGATGATACAGCGCTGGTGGCTGATTCATGTGAGAAACTGCAGAAGCTGGTGACTGAGTTTGGTAAAATGTGTGGAAGAAGAAAGTTAAGAGTAAATATGAATAAGAGCAAGGTCATTAGGTACAGTAGGGTTGAGGGTCAAGTCAATTGGGAGGTGAGTTTGAATGGAGAAAGGCTGGAGGAAGTGAAGTGTTTTAGATATCTGGGAGTGGATCTGGCAGCGGATGGAACCATGGAAGCGGAAGTGGATCATAGGGTGGGGGAGGGGGCGAAAATTCTGGGAGCCTTGAAGAATGTGTGGAAGTCGAGAACATTATCTCGGAAAGCAAAAATGGGTATGTTTGAAGGAATAGTGGTTCCAACAATGTTGTATGGTTGCGAGGCGTGGGCTATGGATAGAGTTGTGCGCAGGAGGATGGATGTGCTGGAAATGAGATGTTTGAGGACAATGTGTGGTGTGAGGTGGTTTGATCGAGTGAGTAACGTAAGGGTAAGAGAGATGTGTGGAAATAAAAAGAGCGTGGTTGAGAGAGCAGAAGAGGGTGTTTTGAAGTGGTTTGGGCACATGGAGAGGATGAGTGAGGAAAGATTGACCAAGAGGATATATGTGTCGGAGGTGGAGGGAGCAAGGAGAAGAGGGAGACCAAATTGGAGGTGGAAAGATGGCGTGAAAATATTTTGTGTGATCGGGGCCTGAACATGCAGGAGGGTGAAAGGAGGGCAAGGAATAGAGTGAGTTGGAGTGATGTGGTATACCGGGGTTGACGTGCTGTCGGTGGATTGAATCAGGGCACGTGAAGCGTCTGGGGTAAACCATGGAAAGCTGTGTAGGTATGTATATTTGTGTGTGGACGTATGTATATACATGTGTATGGGGGGGGGTTGGGCCATTTCTTACGTCTGTTTCCTTGCGCTACCTCGCAAACGCGGGAGACAGCGACAAAAAAAAAAAAAAAATATATATATATATATATATATATATATATATATATATATATATATATATATATATATATATATATATATATATATTTATATATATATATATATATATATATATATATATATTTTATTTTTTTTTTTCTTACTATTCGCCATTTCCCGCGATAGCGAGGTAGCGTTAAGAACAGAGGACTGGGCCTTTGAGGGAATATCCTCACCTGGCCCCCTTCTCTGTTCCTTCTTTTGGAAAATTAAAAAAAAAACGAGAGGGGAGGATTTCCAGCCCCCCGCTCCCTTCCCTTTTAGTCGCCTTCTACGACACGCAGGGAATACGTGGGAAGTATTCTTTCTCCCCTATCCCCAGGGACATATATATATATATATATATATATATATATATATATATATATATATATATATATATATATATATATATATATATATATATATATATATATATATATATATATACATATATATATATATATTTGCGTGTGTGGACGTGTGTATATACATGTGTATGGGGGGGTTGGGCCATTTCTTTCGTCTGTTTCCTTGCGCTACCTCGCAAACGCGGGAGACAGCGACAAAGTATAATAAAAAAAAATATATATATATATATATATATGGTTTGGAAATGTCTGGGGAGTGAAGTCAGGGGTTAGTGAGAGGACAAGAGCAAGGGAAGGAGTAGCAATACTCCTGAAACAGGAGTTGTGGGAGCATGTGATAGAATGTAAGAAAGTAAATTCTCGATTAATATGGGTAAAATTGAAAGTTGATGGAGAGAGGTGGGTGATTATTGGTGCATATGCACCTGGGCATGAGAAGAAAGATCATGAGAGGCAAGTGTTTTGGGAGCAGCTGAATGAGTGTGTTAGCGGTTTTGATGCACGAGACCGGGTTATAGTGATGGGTGATTTGAATGCAAAGGTGAGTAATGTGGCAGTTGAGGGAATAATTGGTATGCATGGGGTGTTCAGTGTTGTAAATGGAAATGGTGAAGAGCTTGTAGATTTATGTGCTGAAAAAGGACTGATGATTGGGAATACCTGGTTTAAAAAGCGAGATATACATAAGTATACTTATGTAAGTAGGAGAGATGGCCAGAGAGCGTTATTGGATTACGTGTTAATTGACAGGCGTGCGAAAGAGAGACTTTTGGATGTTAATGTGCTGAGAGGTGCAACTGGAGGGATGTCTGATCATTATCTTGTGGAGGCTAAGGTGAAGATTAGTATGGGTTTTCAGAAAAGAGGAGTGAATGTTGGGGTGAAGAAGGTGGTGAGAGTAAGTGAGCTTGGGAAGGAGACCTGTGTGGGGAAGTACCAGGAGAGACTGTGTACAGAATGGAAAAAGGTGAGAACAATGGAAGTAAGGGGAGTGGGGGAGGAATGGGATGTATTTAGGGAATCAGTGATGGATTGCGCAAAAGATGCTTGTGGCATGAGAAGAGTGGGAGGTGGGCTGTTTAGAAAGGGTAGTGAGTGGTGGGATGAAGAAGTAAGAGTATTAGTGAAAGAGAAGAGAGAGGCATTTGGACGATTTTTGCAGGAAAAAAATGCAATTGAGTGGGAGAAGTATAAAAGAAAGAGACAGGAGGTCAAGAGAAAGGTGCAAGAGGTGAAAGAAAGGGCAAATGAGAGTTGGGGTGAGAGACTATCAGTAAATTTTAGGGAGAATAAAAAGATGTTCTGGAAGGAGGTAAATAGGGTGCGTAAGACAAGGGAGCAAATGGGAACTTCAGTGAAGGGCGTAAATGGGGAGGTGATAACAAGTAGCGGTGATGTGAGAAGGAGATGGAATGAGTATTTTGAAGGTTTGTTGAATGTGTCTGATGACAGAGTGGCAGATATAGGGTGTTTTGGTCGAGGTGGTGTGCAAAGTGAGAGGGTTAGGGAAAATGATTTGGTAAACAGAGAAGAGGTAGTAAAAGCTTTGCGGAAGATGAAAGCCGGCAAGGCAGCAGGTTTGGATGGTATTGCAGTGGAATTTATTAAAAAAGGGGGTGACTGTATTGTTGACTGGTTGGTAAGGTTATTTAATGTATGTATGACTCATGGTGAGGTGCCTGAGGATTGGCGGAATGCGTGCATAGTGCCATTGTACAAAGGCAAAGGGGATAAGAGTGAGTGCTCAAATTACAGAGGTATAAGTTTGTTGAGTATTCCTGGTAAATTATATGGGAGGGTATTGATTGAGAGGGTGAAGGCATGTACAGAGCATCAGATTGGGGAAGAGCAGTGCGGTTTCAGAAGTGGTAGAGGATGTGTGGATCAGGTGTTTGCTTTGAAGAATATATGTGAGAAATACTTAGAAAAGCAAATGGATTTGTATGTAGCATTTATGGATCTGGAGAAGGCATATGATAGAGTTGAGAGAGATGCTCTGTGGAAGGTATTAAGAATATATGGTGTGGGAGGCAAGTTGTTAGAAGCAGTGAAAAGTTTTTATCGAGGATGTAAGGCATGTGTACGTGTAGGAAGAGAGGAAAGTGATTGGTTCTCAGTGAATGTAGGTTTGCGGCAGGGGTGTGTGATGTCTCCATGGTTGTTTAATTTGTTTATGGATGGGGTTGTTAGGGAGGTAAATGCAAGAGTCCTGGAAAGAGGGGCAAGTATGAAGTCTGTTGGGGATGAGAGAGCTTGGGAAGTGAGTCAGTTGTTGTTCGCTGATGATACAGCGCTGGTGGCTGATTCATGTGAGAAACTGCAGAAGCTGGTGACTGAGTTTGGTAAAGTGTGTGGAAGAAGAAAGTTAAGAGTAAATGTGAATAAGAGCAAGGTTATTAGGTACAGTAGGGGTGAGGGTCAAGTCAATTGGGAGGTGAGTTTGAATGGAGAAAAACTGGAGGAAGTGAAGTGTTTTAGATATCTGGGAGTGGATCTGTCAGCGGATGGAACCATGGAAGCGGAAGTGGATCATAGGGTGGGGGAGGGGGCGAAAATTTTGGGAGTCTTGAAAAATGTGTGGAAGTCGAGAACATTATCTCGGAAAGCAAAAATGGGTATGTTTGAAGGAATAGTGGTACCAACAATGTTGTATGGTTGCGAGGCGTGGGCTATGGATAGAGATGTGCGCAGGAGGATGGATGTGCTGGAAATGAGATGTTTGAGGAAAATGTGTGGTGTGAGGTGGTTTGATCGAGTAAGTAACGTAAGGGTAAGAGAGATGTGTGGAAATAAAAAGAGCGTGGTTGAGAGAGCAGAAGAGGGTGTTTTGAAATGGTTTGGGCACATGGAGAGAATGAGTGAGGAAAGATTGACCAAGAGGATATATGTGTCGGAGGTGGAGGGAACGAGGAGAAGAGGGAGACCAAATTGGAGGTGGAAAGATGGAGTGAAAAAGATTTTGTGTGATCGGGGCCTGAACATGCAGGAGGGTGAAAGGAGGGCAAGGAGTAGAGTGAATTGGAGCGATGTGGTATACAGGGGTTGACGTGCTGTCAGTGGATTGAATCAAGGCATGTGAAGCGTCTGGGGTAAACCATGGAAAGCTGTGTAGGTATGTATATTTGCGTGTGTGGACGTGTGTATGTACATGTGTATGGGGGGGGGGGGTTGGGCCATTTCTTTCGTCTGTTTCCTTGCGCTACCTCGCAAACGCGGGAGACAGCGACAAAGTATAAAAAAAAAAAAAAAAAAAAAAAAAATATATATATATATATATATATATATATATATATATTTATATATATATATATATATATATATATATATATATTTTTTTTTTTTTTTGCTTTGTCGCTGTCTCCCGCGTTTGCGAGGTAGCGCAAGGAAACAGACGAAAGAAATGGCCCAACCCACCCCCATACACATGTATATACATACGTCCACACACGCAAATATACATACCTACACAGCTTTCCATGGTTTACCCCAGACGCTTCACGTGCCTTGATTCAATCCACTGACAGCACGTCAACCTCGGTATACCACATCGCTCCAATTCACTCTATTCCGTGCCCTCCTTTCACCCTCCTGCATGTTCAGGCCCCGATCACACAAAATCTTTTTCACTCCATCTTTCCACCTCCAATTTGGTCTCCCTCTTCTCCTCGTTTCCTCCACCTCCGACACATATATCCTCTTGGTCAATCTTTCCTCACTCATTCTCTCCATGTGACCAAACCATTTCAAAACACCCTCTTCTGCTCTCTCAACCACGCTCATTTTATTTCCACACATCTCTCTTACCCTTACGTTACTTACTCGATCAAACCACCTCACACCACACATTGTCCTCAAACATCTCATTTCCAGCACATCCATCCTCCTGCGCACAACTCTATCCATAGTCCACGCCTCGCAACCATACAACATTGTTGGAACCACTATTCCTTCAAACATACCCATTTTTGCTTTCCGAGATAATGTTCTCGACTTCCACACATTCTTCAAGGCTCCCAGAATTTTCGCCCCCTCCCCCACCCTATGATCCACTTCCGCTTCCATGGTTCCATCCGCTGCCAGATCCACTCCCAGATATCTAAAACACTTCACTTCCTCCAGTTTTTCTCCATTCAAACTCACCTCCCAATTGACTTGACCCTCAACCCTACTGTACCTAATAACCTTGCTCTTATTCACATTTACTCTTAACTTTCTTCTTTCACACACTTTACCAAACTCAGTCACCAGCTTCTGCAGTTTCTCACATGAATCAGCCACCAGCGCTGTATCATCAGCGAACAACAACTGACTCACTTCTCAAGCTTTCTCATCCCCTACAGACTTCATACTTGCCCCTCTTTCCAAAACTCTTGCATTCACCTCCCTAACAACCCCATCCATAAACAAATTAAACAACCATGGAGACATCACACACCCCTGCCGCTAACCTACATTCACTGAGAACCAACCACTTTCCTCTCTTCCTACACGTACACATGCCTTACATCCTCGATAAAAACTTTTCACTGCTTCTAACAACTTGCCTCCCACACCATATATTCTTAATACCTTCCACAGAGCATCTCTATCAACTCTATCATATGCCTTCTCCAGATCCATAAATGCTACATACAAATCCATTTGCTTTTCTAAGTATTTCTCACATATATTCTTCAAAGCAAACACCTGATCCACACATCCTCTACCACTTCTGAAACCACACTGCTCTTCCCCAATCTGATGCTCTGTACATGCCTTCACCCTCTCAATCAATACCCTCCCATATAATTTACCAGGAATACTCAACAAACTTATACCTCTGTAATTTGAGCACTCACTCTTATCCCCTTTGCCTTTGTACAATGGCACTATGCACGCATTCCGCCAATCCTCAGGCACCTCACCATGAGTCATACATACATTAAATAACCTTACCAACCAGTCAACAATACAGTCACCCCCTTTTTTAATAAATTCCACTGCAATACCATCCAAACCTGCTGCCTTGCCGGCTTTCATCTTCCGCAAAGCTTTCACTACCTCTTCTCTGTTTACCAAATCATTTTCCCTAACCCTCTCACTTTGCACACCACCTCGACCAAAACACCCTATATCTGCCACTCTATCATCAAACACATTCAACAAACCTTCAAAATACTCACTCCATCTCCTTCTCACATCACCACTACTTGTTATCATCTCCCCATTTGCGCCCTTCACTGAAGTTCCCTTTTGCTCCCTTGTCTTAGCACTTTATTTACCTCCTTCCAGAACATCTTTTTATTCCCCCTAAAATTTAATGATACTCTGTCACCCCAACTCTCATTTGCCCTCTTTTTCACCTCTTGCACCTTTCTCTTGACGTCCTGTCTCTTTCTTTTATACATCTCCCACTCAATTGCACTCAATTCTCGATTAATATGGGTAAAACTGAAAGTGGATGGAGAGAGATGGGTGATTATTAGTGCATATGCTCCTGGGCATGAGAAGAAAGGTCATGAGAGGCAAGTGTTTTGGGAGCAGCTGAATGAGTGTGTTAGTGGTTTTGATGCCCGAGACCGGGTTATAGTGATGGGTGATTTGAATGCAAAGGTGAGTAATGTGGCAGTTGAGGGAACAATTGGTATACATGGGGTGTTCAGTGTTGTAAATGGAAATGGTGAAGAGCTTGTAGATCTATGTGCTGAAAAAGGACTGGTGATTGGGAATACCTGGTTTAAAAACGAGATATACATAAGTATACGTATGTAAATAGGAGAGATGGCCAGAGAGCGTTATTGGATTACGTGTTAATTGACAGGCGCGCGAAAGAGACACTTTTGGATGTAAATGTGCTGAGAGGTGCAACTGGAGGGATGTCTGGTCATTATCTTGTGGAGGCTAAGGTGAAGATTTGTATGGGTTTTCAGAAAAGAAGAGTGAATGTTGGGGTGGAGAGGGTGGTGAGAGTAATGAGCTTGGGAAGGAGACTTGTGTGAGGAAGTACCAGGAGAGACTGAGTACAGAATGGAAAAAGGTGAGAACAATGGAAGTAAGGGGAGCGGGGGAGGAATGGGATGTATTTAGGGAATCAGTGATGGATTGCGCAAAAGATGCTTGTGGCATGAGAAGAGTGGGAGGTGGGTTGATTAGAAAGGGTAGTGAGTGGTGGGATGAAGAAGTAAGATTATTAGTGAAAGAGAAGAGAGAGGCATTTCGACGATTTTTGCAGGGAAATATATATATATATGTATATATATATATATATATATATATATATATATATATATATATATATATATATATATATATATATATATATATATATATATATATATATATATATATATATATATATATATATATATATATATATACATAAATCCTAAGAGTGCATTTTTCCCGTGGATTCTTATGAATATACTTGATCACGCGCAAAATTGTGAGCCTTTTCAATAAATATATATATGAATAAAGATTCCCAAGTGCACTTTTGTGTAATGATCACGTCGTCAAGGGAGATACAAGAACGAGATAGATGACGTACAACAGTCAGTTGATATATAAAGAAGAGATGTTGCTAAGACGCCATTGTATGCTTGCTTGTTTATTTTCTTTTCTTGCCTGTCTGTTTGCCTGCGTTTTTGTTTATTTTCTTTCTTGTCTACCTGCCTTTTTGCTTGATTGCCTGCCTCCCTGTTTTTTCATTGCCTGCTTGCCTGCGTCTGTCCACCTGATTGCTTGCCTTCCTGCCTTTTTTCTGCATGCCTCCCTGCCTGCCCTTTTTGCCTGCTTGCCTGCTTGCCTGCTGTGTCACTTGTCTGCCAGCTTTTTAAGTTGGCTGCCTGCCTTTCGCGGTAATATAAATGTCTGCGGGCTTTCCAGTGTACGTTTCACTAACATGGAAAGTGTAAGGGTTTGGGAGCCTACAATTTTACGTGACAAAAGGAGATATTTACATAAATTTGATAAGCAGGAAGACTACAGACGTACCAACCCATACTTCAGTAGTACAATAGAATGTGTGTATCACTAGAGGCTCTCAAACCCACTTTAAACACAAGAAAAGTTTGTGTACTTGGCAAGCAACCCACAATAGCAGCAAAATCCCCATAAATTCACAGGTCCTCAATTCTGAGAAGTAGTTCTTGTCTTCTCATTCACTCTTGATACAATGCTTATTTTCCCCATAGGTCTGCTCCTGCGGGCATTAGAAAAGGGAGCCGTGTAGTCAGGTTGGCTCCCACACTTAGGGTGGCCAATGTCTTTGATGTGAAGCATGAACGGGCGTGACCATTACCACCATATATTGGACGGGGTCACTACGTTCAACGCACCAAGCGAATCTCTCACATTTATGATCATTTTCACTTGTCTTTTATCCTCATGTTCTGTCATTAGAATCTGTTGTGATTGTTATGATAAGTACTGTGGACACGATATGTGCAAGAGATTTGATAATAAGATGAAAATAGTCTCGGAGGCGTAAGAGAAAGATATATTTAGGATACCTTTCTTGGTTCTACTTTCTGTTTTCTTATGATATAATGTTAAACAGAATGTTTACATAAGTAACAAGGAACGAATGAGGTTCTTGAAGAAAGGGGAGAGCCAGTTAAAAAGACTTCTGCACGCACCTGGTTGCGAAGTTCATAAATGTTTTGACTTTTTTTTGTGGTGGTGATGTTGGTGATGGTGGTGGTGATGGTGGTGATGGTGTTGGTGATGGTGGTGGTGGTGATGTTGGTGATGGTGTTGGTGATGGTGGTGATGGTGGTGATGGTGGTGGTGGTGATGGTGGTGATGGTGGTGGTGTTGGTGGTGATGGTGGTGATGGTGATGGTGGTGGTGGTTGTGATGGTGGTGATGGTGTTGGTGATGGTGGTGATGGTGGTGGTGCTGGTGGTGATGGTGTTGGTTATGGTGGTGGTGATGGTGGTGATGGTGGTGGTGATGGTGATGGTGGTGGTGTTGGTGATGGTGGTGGTGGTGATGTTGGTGATGGTGATGGTGATGGTGGTGATGGTGGTGATGGTGGTGGTGATGGTGGTGGTGTTGGTGATGGTGGTGGTGGTGATGTTGGTGATGGTGATGGTGGTGATGGTGGTGGTGATGGTGGTGGTGGTGGTGATGGTGGTGATGGTGGTGATGGTGGTGGTGATGTTGGTGATGGTGATGGTGATGGTGGTGATGGTGGTGATGGTGGTGGTGCTGGTGGTGTTGGTGATGGTGGTGATGGTGGTGATGGTGATGGTGGTGGTGGTGGTGATGGTGATGGTGGTGGTGATGGTGGTGATGGTGGTGATGGTGATGGTGGTGGTGGTGGTGATGGTGATGGTGGTGGTGATGGTGGTGATGGTGGTGGTGATGGTGGTGATGGTGATGGTGGTGATGGTGGTGATGGTGGTGGTGGTGGTGGTGGTGATGGTGATGGTGATGGTGGTGATGGTGGTGATGGTGATGGTGGTGGTGTTGGTGGTGTTGGTGATGGTGGTGATGGTGATGGTGGTGGTGGTGGTGATGGTGGTGGTGGTGGTGATGGTGGTGATGGTGGTGGTGGTGGTGGTGATGGTGGTGATGGTGATGATGGTGGTGGTGATGGTGATGGTGATGGTGGTGATGGTGGTGATGGTGATGGTGGTGGTGGTGATGGTGGTGGTGGTGGTGGTGATGGTGGTGATGGTGATGGTGGTGGTGGTGGTGATGGTGATGGTGGTGGTGATGGTGGTGATGGTGGTGGTGATGGTGGTGATGGTGATGGTGGTGGTGGTGATGGTGGTGGTGGTGGTGGTGATGGTGGTGATGGTGATGGTGGTGGTGGTGGTGATGGTGATGGTGGTGGTGATGGTGGTGATGGTGGTGGTGATGGTGGTGATGGTGGTGATGGTGATGGTGGTGGTGGTGATGGTGGTGGTGGTGATGGTGGTGATGGTGGTGGTGATGGTGGTGATGGTGATGGTGGTGGTGGTGTTGGTGATGGTGGTGATGGTGGTGGTGTTGGTGATGGTGGTGATGGTGATGGTGGTGATGGTGATGGTGGTGGTGGTGGTGATGGTGGTGGTGGTGGTGGTGATGGTGGTGATGGTGATGGTGGTGATGGTGGTGATGGTGGTGGTGATGGTGGTGATGGTGATGGTGGTGGTGGTGTTGGTGATGGTGGTGATGGTGATGGTGGTGGTGGTGGTGAAGGTGGTGGTGGTGGTGATGGTGGTGATGGTGGTGGTGTTGGTGATGGTGGTGGTGGTGGTGGTGATGGTGGTGATGATGGTGGTGATGTTGGTGGTGTTGGTGATGGTGGTGATGGTGATGGTGGTGGTGGTGGTGATGGTGGTGGTGGTGGTGATGGTGGTGATGGTGGTGGTGTTGGTGATGGTGGTGGTGTTGGTGGTTGTGGTGGTGGTGTCGCCCAGGTGCATATGCACCAATAATCACCCATCTCTCTCCATCCACTTTCACTTTCACCCATATCAATCTAGAGTTTACTTTCTTACACTCTATCACATACTCCCACCACTCCTGTTTCAGGAGTAGTGCTACTCCTTCCCTTTCTCTTGTCCTCTTACTACCCCCTGACTTTACTCCAAAGACATTCCCAAACCACTCTTCCCCTTTACCCTTGAGCTTCGTTTCACTCAGAGTCAAAACATCCAGGTTCCTTTCCTCAAACATACTACCTATCTCTCCTTTTTTCTCATCTTGGTTACATCCACAGACATTTAGACATCTCAGTCTGAGCCTTCGAGGAGGATGAGCACTTCCCGCGTGACTCATTCTTCTGTTTCCCATTTTAAAATGTTAAGATACAAGGAGGGGAGGGTTTCCAGCCCCTCGCTCCCGTCTCCTTTAGTCGCCTTCTGCGACACGTGAGGAGTGCGTGGGTAGTATTCTTTCTCCCCTATCCCCAGGGATAATATATATATATATATATATATATATATATATATATATATATATATATATATATATATATATATATATATATATATATATATATATATATATATATATATATATATATATATATATATATATATATATATATATATATATATATATATATATATATATATATATATATATATATATATATATATATATATATATATATATATATATATATATATATATATATATATATATATATATATATATATATATTATCCCTGGGGATAGGGGAGAAAGAATACTTCCCACGTATTCCCTGCGTGTCGTAGAAGGCGAATAAAAGGGGAGGTAGCGGGGGGCTGGAAATCCTCCCCTCTCGTTTTTTTTTTAATTTTCCAAAAGAAGGAACAGAGAATTGGGCCAGGTGAGGGTATTCCCTCAAAAGCCCAGTCCTCTGTTCTTAACGCTACCTCGCTAATGCGGGAAATGGCGAATAGTTTGAAAGAAAGATATATATATATATATATATATATATATATATATATATATATATATATATATATATATATATATATATATATATATATATATATATATATATATATATATATATATATATATATTCTCAAACTGGGTCGAGCCAGACGTGAGCGTCGGTGGCCTCGCCTCGTTCTCAGGAGACGTACATTTCATTAAGAAAACGGCAGGTCGAGATCGCAGTGGCAATCATGATCTTCCATTTATAAAGGAAAAATTCATACTTGCTGCCTATATTGTCTTTGATATCAATACAGACTGTATATTATCTTTCATATCAGTACATACGATACATTGGATTTGTAATGATATAGTTTTACTAAACATTTTTTTGTTTTTCTTTCTTTATCTCAACGGCCGATGTTCGAGCAACCATTACGTCTGAATGGTGTTGGTCAAGAAGGCCTAATATTCTGCGTGTAATCTAATTAACTGAATTTATGCAACTGGATTTTTCTCATCTATAGACTTTCTTCTTGAACTGCATGTTACATGATGAAAACAAGGTCTGGTTTATTATTGTTATGAAGGAACTGAAACAGCAGCAAAATATATAAAGATATTCATCCGATGATTGCAGTTAGAAACTGACAGATGTAATATAGCAAAAAATATGAACAAAACAGTGAGTTGGTGACATGTTTCATATGCTTGTAATACGACTCTGAAGTTAATTCGTAAATCCTTACGGGGAATAAATGGTGGACAAATGGTGAGGGAAGGTGCAAAAACGGGGCTCTTTCAGTCCAAACTAGAATTCATTTGTTCACTACGACATTGATCTCAGGACATTTCAATGGCTGAGATTTACATGATACAGAAAATCTTCAAACAAGGACGATAGACAGATGGATAGATGGTTGAATAAATAGGTAAACTTGATAGATGTAGGTGGAATCAGAGTCGCCTATGATTTCCTTCACAGCGAATGAGATGATAAATGGGCGAGGCTATAACCATCGTCTGTGATTATTGTAAATGACTAATAATGATTAATTTTTATTGCTTTCGTGCGACTGCTGTTAGCCTTTGAGGGTTAATGTTCCCTCAAAGTTGCCCGGACCCTACCACTAGGAGGTCAGCAGTTCGACTTAGGGTCCATTTGTGCCATGTTTATGGCAACCAACAGAATGGATGTATTTTTCTTATTTTTTTTCATCCCTATGGATGGGACTCATAAATGTTAGGAACTTTTCCTAACGATTTGATCCTTTATGGTAACCGCTTCATTCGTACAATAGTTTGTCAATAATGTGCAACTGAATGAAAACTTTTGCCATAGGAAATGTCTTCTGAGGACTGGGTATAACAGGGTCGACTGCTGGAGGAGGAGCAGCTTCTCCAATCTCAGGGACGGGAACTTAAGGTTCAAGGAATTTCAGGGATGAATGTTGGTGGTGTGGACTTTAATCTTCAACACGGCAGCTTCAGCTTTAGGGTCGGCTGCTGCTGTAGATGCTGCTGATCCTCCAGTCGCAGTGACGGACACATCAGGGTCTTCATCGACGACCAGTACGAGTACGTCGGGATCCACCAAGCCTGATTCATCCCCATAGAAGTAGGGGATCAAGGTCACCAATTCAGTGGTAGGCATCACTTTGCCCCGTTGTTTGGTGGGAGCCAAAGAAACATTGATGGGGATGGCGGCTGCTCCTGTGTCAACTACACCAGTTTCCTCGCTGGGTCCGCCTTTGCACAGGTCATCATCATCTTGATGCCGAGTCTGGATCTTCACCACTACTCTCTCGTGCACGGGTTCGATATCCAGACGTGATCTCTTCCTGGAAGGCCTTTGGCATTCTGGAAGGCACCGCTTTCCTCCCTGGGCCAGGCCCTCACTGCCGGACAACCAGGCAATTCTGGTGTAGGCGTACTCCTGGTGGCGGCCGTTGCGTCCTCCAAGTCTGCGATCTGCCTTGATGCCCCACCGTCCCAGTGTTCTCCCGACGTTCAGGACGGCAGCTTTCTCGTACCCGAACCCTTCGCAGAATTCACAGTATCGGAAATATAGCTCAGTTCGGCTTATACAATCTTTAACAGCCCCGGTTTGCTGGATGTGAGCCTCGAAAAATTCAAGGAAGGATTCCTTGCCAGGGTACCGATGGGCAGCGCGGACGTGAGTCATTTCTGCGATCTGGTGAGATGAGTGATTTACTTGACGAAGTAAACTTTCATAGACCAGCACTTGCAAAAATATAGTGAAGCCACACAAAAATATAGTAGACTAGCGTTTCCTCATTGATTTAATATCCTAGATGATAGATTAACAGAGTGAAGTTGAAGCACCAGTGTAGTGAAGATGAAACATCAATATAGTGAAGATAGCAGGATACGGTAGAGGGTGTACACTGGGCAGAATTACCTCTTGTGGAGAGTGTAATGTAGCTTGTAGTGGAAAGATAATGACATAAATGATGGTGTGTGTGTATGTGTGTGTGTGTGTGTGTGTGTGTGTGTGTGTGTCTAGTTGTACAAAGACTATATAAGAAAGACAGGAAAGCAGAAGTACTCTCGCGTGAGCAATGGCTGCTTAATTATGCGAGTTGTCAACAGCTGGTGGTACTAATTACCCTTGTGCTGTCTGGCTGTCTGTTTGTTGAGGAAAACTTTACAGCGAGTTTTCAGTTTGAAAAAAGAAAAAAGAAAATAATCCAAAACTTTTTTTTCATGTTTTTCCCAAGGATGAAGTATTGTACGCACGACTTCAGACAAATATGAACAATAACATATATAGGCAACATTAAACACAATGTTAGGGACCAAATCAACTGGACGGTTTCATCAACAATCATGCCATATCAACCAGGACATATTTCATTCTTTAACATTAAAGCAACATATTTACATACATATCCTGTAATTGGTCCACGTAAGCCTAATGATCCTGATGAAGTGATTATGCAGATAAGAGATGATGGGAAATACTCTAACAATAATGAGCTTGAAAACAAGATTAATTAGCATAAGTGACTCGTTAATAAGTCAGCTCAAGAATGTTTTTTTCTTAAATTACAAAACTGTAGGTCTTGGGGAAATATGGTATGTACTTCTTGATATCTAAAAACAATTCGCCTTTGTCTTTGTTGAGTTTGTAGAAAAATGTGGTTGTTTGTTATCAATTTGTCTTGGATTTATCCCATCCTTGTTTTGCTGGAACATTATTTGATGTCTTACTTTATATTTGCATAGATTATTATATTTTTGAATGTTAGTGCTTGTTCTACTGGCGTCGTTAACTACATAATTTCATATAAGTGAACACTTTATTTATATTTTGCATACATTATTTTTTTTGTCTTTTATCTAATAATGTAAGGTGTAAAATTTATGATTTTGATTTCCTCTTATATGTTAATCTGTTGTTGGATGGACAGCCTAGTCTATATGTTATTTTCATGTATGAGAACTTCAATATTTTCTAGTTCTCTTTCTCTTTTTTTTACTTGTATTATCTTAGTCTTGCATTTTCTTTTAGTATCTTATTTTTTTGTGTGTGATATTTTCATATCACATATTACATGGGCAACATCTTTGGTTTGTTTCATCTTTGTGTTACGGGAATTTTGTTGTGTGTATATATTGTTATCCTCGTCTAGTATGTAGGTTTGTTTATTCTTTATTTTCACACTAAGTTAAGAGAAATTTCCCCCATTTACCCATTACTCACCAGTACCATCAGTTCAGTATACTAATATTAAACACAGCCCACCACTACGCCATACCGTGTTGTGATGAGACCTGAGGTCAGGTTAGCCTAGCCCTAATTATTGGCATAATGATTCATCTCTGATGATGATGATGCGTCCCTCACTCACACTGTCCGAAAACACACTGCACTCCAAGGACTGACACAGCCACACACACACATACACACACACACACACACACACACACACACACACACACACACACACACACACACACACACACACACACACACACACACACACACACACATACACACACACACACACACACACACACACACACACATACACACACATACACACACACACACACACACACACACACACACACACACACACCAGCTTCTGAGTGACTTAAACATGGAGAAGAGAAGGCAATATGAACCTGAATATTGTGATAAAGATACTGGGTTCTGGGATCACGTTGTCTTGTGTGACGAAAATACGTTTACTTCTGACTGACGCTTCCAGAAATACTGGAGTGTGGCGGTTAACATACTCTCTCTCTCTCTCTCTCTCTCTCTCTCTCTCTCTCTCTCTCTCTCTCTCTCTCTCTCTCTCTCTCTCTCTCTCTCTCTCTCTCTCTCTCTCTCTCTCTCTCTCTCTCTGTATTAGACATTCCCACCGCACTGGTGCAGGTTTAGGTTATCAACTAAGAATATGATCAATTCTTTATCAATAACAGATTATTGCCCTGGCAGGTCAGGAGGCCAGGGTCGAGTGTGTCATAACATGGTAGAGGTTCAGAATAATCTTTTAGTAACTGTACATATCTTGTGGTATCCATTAGTATTTTGTCTACACGGATATCATGATAAACTTTAAATTCAGATAAATAATATAAAACATGTACATATACACGTGTAAATATATCTATATGCATGTAAATGAGGCAGATGAATGTGTTATGTACTTAAAAATGCTACTGAAAGCTTAAAGATTCCGGTAAAAAACACAACGACTGTTGTGATAAATTTCTTTTTTTTTTTTGTAATAAATGTGTATTGTGCTGCATTTTGTGGCCGTCACACAGCCAAGATCGTTCAGCCAAAATCCGTTAAGGTCTGGAAGAAGTAATGAAAGGCGTTGAGAATATATATTTATTAATGATTACAAAACACAGACTATGTTCTCCTCTTGGTGTCTAAAAGATGACCCAACACATTACGACTACTTTAAGATCAAAGTTTCTAGACATTTAACAAATTATTTCCTATTATGTTCCTTTTCTCTCAGCATCATTTTTCTGGTTTACTTCGAAGAACTGCCATGTACTACCTAATATGATCATTCACTATAGATGTTTCCTGAATGATCTTCAACAACGTGTTGTATAACTCTGTTGTTGACATTATTTCGTGTAATGGATCAAACATTACAAAGTTGTGTCCATCCCCACAGGTGTTACACGTCCAAAGTAGAGATAATTCCTAGATATGGCGTCTGTCTAACATGAATATATTATCTGTTAATATTTGTATAATGTTCCCCAGCTGGACGGTACTTAAGACTTTCGTATTAAAGTTGATCAGTTGTAAGTGATCAAGCATTACAAAGGTGTGTCCATTGCCACAGGTGCTACTGATCCCGGGTAAAGGTATTTCACCATCTTTGTATCTTTAACCTTTCTAGTTATAGATGTTTCATCCCTGATTCCAGCCTTACAATCGATTTTTTCCTCCTTATCTTTATCATATAATTAGTCAGTTGAAGTGCAGAACACGTTTTTCAGTCCAGCCACTTTACTGTGTTTCTCAAATGATACCACAGAAATGGTGTTACCGGACTCCAACTGTAAGTAGTTACACCTAGAGTGACAAGTCACCATCGGCAAGGCAAGTAATGCACGAGTAACTGAATTTGTCTTGGCTGTGACTTGCCCTTCCATTATTCACATATATTAAAATGTGACAGTAAGAATCAAAAGCCAGAGGAGGAGGAGCAGTACACATTGCTCATGATGTTTATGTATTGGCTTTACATCTCGACTAATAATTACACCTACGTCTTTCTCCTTCCTTGATAGTTCTATTTCTGAATCTTATGATGATCCTCTAATTTGCCTGCTATGTGCACACAGTATATCATTTTGTATATACCTACAGTGAATATCACTGGCCATTGTACACTGTACAACGATACGCTGTTAATCTTTCTGCAGTCGTCTTGCGTCATCGTACCAGTTGATAATGTTGGCTGATTTTGCCATCGTGAAATTGCTTTTAGTAATCAATGTCTCTTATAGATATCAAATATCAGGAAAATCTATCAAACTCGTAAACACAATTTGACTGCATGTGCGAAAAATCGGATATAAGTTTCAAGGATTTTTCTGAAGAGAAGTATAGAACAAGACAGATCACATTTATTGTATCACATATCAGTTCACCAGATAAAGACACCATTGTAACATATTGTGAAACTAATATATAGCATGATTCATGTACAAGGACCATCTTCTACACATGACCAATATTTCACAACCATCACAAAATGATTCACTGATAAAGCCAGTGTATGTAATGTCCTTCCTTTTCCTCAGCTCATTAGACATTTTCCGTAACCCAACCTATATGTTATTTGTCCCCTCATTTGTGACCTTGTAGTTGTTGTACGGTGGAGTAATGCTTGACTTGCTATACTGAGGGACAGACACACTGACACAAGCCATGTTGTAGTTGTTGTACGTTGGAGTAATGCTTGACTTGCTATAATGACACAAGCCACTGTTGGCTAAATTAAGAAAAAATGAAGAGAATTGTTTCTTGAAAGATTTATCAAATCTAAGGCGCTTACTCTAAGTCATTCATCCTTTTCTTCTTTTTAGGAGTCAATTACAAATTAAGACAACTAGTTTTCCATTACAAGAATTATAGAGCTCATACAATCAATTCAAAATTTACATAGTAGGTATACATTCTATTAAAATGTGTTTAGATGAAATTCTAATTCTTTAATGTTCTTATCAATCCAACCTATGAAAAAACTTTACATGACAAATAAAGCCAGATAAGAGTGTGTCATAAGACAAGATCCCTGCCAGGCTGGGACTTGGCCAAACATAAACAACCACTTTCTTATAGACGATTAGTCAAGGTTCTGGGTCGAGCACCAGGATCTATTGACTTCCGTCCGACATAATATATTTTCTCTGATCCTTCATCATCATCACCACACTCCCGGCACCCATCAATAAACCCTTCCCAAATTCCTCACTTCCTTATAAACTCGTCCCTGTAGTCAACAATTAAGAAACCTAAACCGACCAAAAAGCATTACGTTGTTCAACAATGTAAACCCCAGCTAGGGTGAGCCTTAGATTACCATAGAATACAGATGGCAAAAGTTTATTTTCCCTGTGGATTTCTACTGAAAATACGTGAGATATTATATCTATACAGATTATCTTATACGATAACGAATAAAATCCCATAACTTTTCTGTAGCACAGGGTACAGAAATGTATGTAACGTGAAACCGGTAGAATTAACATATCTAACATAAAGATTTCTATTTTGCAGATAACATAAATGTTTTACATGTAGAAATCAGTAATATCTTCAACAACCTAAACATAATACCATCAAATTTTATATTACAAGTTTCTTATCCGGGTTTTACGCATTAAAACGATATTGCCTACAGAAAAGTCATGTAGTTATTATCAGCACAAGGTTTAGAAGGTCTTAAACAAGTTATGAGTTTATATTCTTCAAAACTTTAGTAAGATCTATTAAGTATACTTTGAAAAATAGACTTGACTTTTTAGAGAAAACTTATATATATATATATATATATATATATATATATATATATATATATATATATATATATATATATATATATATATATATATATATATATATATATATATATATATATATATATATATATATATCTTTCTTTCTTTCTTTCAACTATTCGCCATTTCCCGCGATAGCGAGGTAGCGTTGAGAACAGAGGACTGGGCCTTTGAGGGAATACCCTCACCTGGCCCAACTCTCTGTTCCTTCTTTTGGAAAATTAAAAAAATATATATATACATATATATATATATATATATTTTTTTTTTTTCATACTATTCGCCATTTCCCGCGATAGCGAGGTAGCGTTAAGAACAGAGGACTGGGCCTTTGAGGGAATATCCTCACCTGGCCCTCTTCTCTGTTCCTTCTTTTGGAAAAAAAAAAAAAAAAAAAAAAAAACGAGAGGGGAGGATTTCCAGCCCCCCGCTCCCTTCCCTTTTAGTCGCCTTCTATGACACGCAGGGAATACGTGGGAAGTATTCTTTCTCCCCTATCCCCTATATATATATATATATATATATATATGTCCACAAGACACAAAAATGCAGTTTGATAAACTAACGTTCATTAAATGACAAATAAAGAATATGATATGTGAATTTCAACAATACTATTGATATTATAAAACCACATATGGCATACGCCAATTTTTCAAATCATCAAAAGTAATAAGAGATGAAGCAGTCCGGAGGTAACTTGTGGAAGACAGAGTAGAGTGGCTAGGCTCAGAAGCATGTTCTCCACTTCAACTGACTAATGATATGTTAAGACAACACAAACCACATACATCCATTGTGAGGATAGAATCAGGGATGAAACATCTATAACTAGAAAGGTTAAAGATACAAAGATGGTGAAATACCTTTACCCGGGATCAGTAGCACCTGTGGCAATGGACACACCTTTGTAATGCTTGATCACTTACAACTGATCAACTTTAATACGAAAGTCTTAGGTATTATCCTTCAGGAAAACTTTTTAAAAATATTCATAAGACACATATATATGTTAGATATACACTATCTCTAGAATATATCTTTACCTGGGACGTGTGACACCTGTGTGGATAGACACAACTTTGTAATGCATGATCCATTACACGAAATGAACTTCACTAACGAAGAGTTATACAACGCGTCGTTGGAGAACATTAATCAAATACATATACAGAATTTTTATGTTAGATAAAAGACATTCTTGGTAGTAAACATAAGAAATGATGACGAAAGATCAGGGACGTAGATGTAGATATTTTGTTCAAAGATAAAGTACTCCTGCCTTAAACTAACTCATTGTATTGCATTTTCACTTAGATACCCACATGATAATGCGTTCTGTTCTTTAAAATCAAATTCTTATGTTTCTAACATGTTTTTATTATATCTTATATAATCTTAAGGATTCAGGCTTAAAGATCTTGGTTCTGAACAACCATTATAATGCAACACAATACACATTTATCATAAACTAATAATCTATCACAATAACCATTATGTTTGTACCAGATTCTTTAAGTCCTCAGTCACGTTTGTTAATATATAAGAGATTTTTCCGCCACTGACAAGTGGCTCCGTGGTGTAGTGGTTAGCACATCTGCCTCATAAACAGTTGGTCCGGGTTCGATTCCCGGCGGGGCCTTTGTTTTCAGTATTTTTTTGTGATCGTAAATACTCGTAGGTAGGTCTCTCTCTCTCTCTCTCTCTCTCTCTCTCTCTCTCTCTCTCTCTCTCTCTCTCTCTCTCTCTCTCTCTCTCTCTCTCTCTCTCTCTATCAGCCGACAGGCAAGTTGAAGAAATCTGGAATTCATCCTTTAGAAATCTGGTATACGAAGAGAGGCTATAATGATTGGATCTCTTCTCCCTTAAGACACGTTGACTTCGCAGCGACTTAATCCGTGTTCAAAATTCTGAATAAGTTCAATAAAGTAAACCTCGAGCATCTTTTCGAAATACAAGAAAATGCGGTTACCAGGACAAATGGAATAAAACTCAAAGCTAAATAATGTAGTACGGACGTGGGATAAAGTTTCTTTTCCTATAGGTGTGGTTTAACACTGGAATAAGTTACCGTCAGACGTAGTGAATGCTAAAACCATAAATACTTTCAAAAGTCGTTTAGAAAAATATCTTATAAAGTCAGGTATACTTTGAGGAAAATGCCAGAAATAAACGGATAAACGACAGCGATAACGGGGTTAATAGAAGGGTAATGTGCAGAATAAAGTTATCTAATTTGTATAGACCATCACTAATGATAGGATTATAATTCTTTGTGTATTTAATGATAGAAGATCCAATGATATTTCTAGTGGTAATAGAGCTGGAGTAATCTATTATCAAATACACAAAGAATTATAATCTCAATATCAGTGATGGTCTATACAAATTAGATAACTTTAGTGTTGATAAAATTTGTAAAATGATAAGTTTATGATACGCTCGTTCTCTGTCTTGGTCAATCACATGTTTACCAAATGGCGTCCTAGCTACATCTCTTCCTTGTATATCAACTGACTGTTATATTTCTCTCTTGTGTCTCCCTTGATGGTGTGAGTTTTAAACGAAAGTGCACTCGGGAACTTATCGTGTTTCATTTTCCCCGTGGACTTATCGGAATATCTTGATCACGCTCAAAATTGTGATCCTTTCCAATATATATATATATATATATATATATATATATATATATATATATATATATATATATATATATATATATATATATATATATATATATATATATATATATATATATATGCATATATATATTATTTTTATTATACTCTGTCGCTGTCTCCCGCGTTTGCGAGGTAGCGCAAGGAAACAGACGAAAGAAATGGCCCAACCCACCCCCATACACATGTATATACATACGTCCACACACGCAAATATACATACCTACACAGCTTTCCATGGTTTACCCCAGACGCTTCACATGCCTTGATTCAATCCACTGACAGCACGTCAACCCCGGTATACCACATCGCTCCAATTCACTCTATTCCTTGCCCTCCTTTCACCCTCCTGCATGTTCAGGCCCCGATCACACAAAATCTTTTTCACTCCATCTTTCCACATCCAATTTGGTCTCCCTCTTCTCCTCGTTCCCTCCACCTCCGACACATATATCCTCTTGGTCAATCTTTCCTCACTCATTCTCTCCATGTGCCCAAACCACTTCAAAACACCCTCTTCTGCTCTCTCAACCACGCTCTTTTTATTTCCACACATCTCTCTTACCCTTACGTTACTCACTCGATCAAACCACCTCACACCACACATTGTCCTCAAACATCTCAGTTCCAGCACATCCATCCTCCTGCGCACAACTCTATCCATAGCCCACGCCTCGCAACCATACAACATTGTTGGAACCACTATTCCTTCAAACATACCCATTTTTGCTTTCCGAGATAATGTTCTCGACTTCCACACATTCTTCAAGGCCCCCAGAATTTTCGCCACCTCCCCCACCCTATGATCCACTTCCGCTTCCATGGTTCCATCCGCTGCCAGATCCACTCCCAGATATCTAAAACACTTCACTTCCTCCAGTTTTTCTCCATTCAAACTCACCTCCCAATTGACTTGACCCTCAACCCTACTGTACCTAATAACCTTGCTCTTATTCACATTTACTCTTAACTTTCTTCTTCCACACACTTTACCAAACTCAGTCACCAGCTTCTGCAGTTTCTCATATGAATCAGCCACCAGCGCTGTATCATCAGCGAACAACAACTGACTCACTTCCCAAGCTCTCTCATCCCCAACAGACTTCATACTTGCCCCTCTTTCCAAAACTCTTGCATTCACCTCCCTAACAACCCCATCCATAAACAAATTAAACAACCATGGAGACATCACACACCCCTGCCGCAAACCTACGTTCACTGAGAACCAATCACTTTCCTCTCTTCCTACACGTACACATGCCTTACATCCTCGATAAAAACTTTTCACTGCTTCTAACAACTTTCCTCCCACACCATATATTCTTAATACCTTCCACAGAGCATCTCTATCAACTCTATCATATGCCTTCTCCAGATCCATAAATGCTACATACAAATCCATTTGCTTTTCTAAGTATTTCTCACATACATTCTTCAAAGCAAACACCTGATCCACACATACTCTACCACTTCTGAAACCACACTGCTCTTCCCCAATCTGATGCTCTGTACATGCCTTCACCCTCTCAATCAATACCCTCCCATATAATTTACCAGGAATACTCAACAAACTTATACCTCTGTAATTTGAGCATTCACTCTTATCCCCTTTGCCTTTGTACAATGGCACTATGCACGCATTCCGCCAATCCTCAGGCACCTCACCATGCGTCATACATACATTAAATAACCTTACCAACCAGTCAACAATACAGTCACCCCCTTTTTTAATAAATTCCACTGCAATACCATCCAAACCTGCTGCCTTGCCGGCTTTCATCTTCCGCAAAGCTTTCACTACCTCTTCTCTGTTTACCAAATCATTTTCCCCAACCCTCTCACTTTGCACACCACCTCGACCAAAACACCCTATATCTGCCACTCTATCATCAAACACATTCAACAAACCTTCAAAATACTCACTCCATCTCCTTCTCACATCACCACTACTTGTTATCACCTCCCCATTTGCGCCCTTCACTGAAGTTCCCATTTGCTCCCTTGTCTTACGCACTTTATTTACCTCCTTCCAGAACACCTTTTTATTCTCCCTAAAATTTAATGATACTCTCTCACCCCAACTCTCATTTGCCCTTTTTTTCACCTCTTGCACCTTTCTCTTGACCTCCTGTCTCTTTCTTTTATACATCTCCCACTCAATTGCATTTTTTCCCTGCAAAAATCGTCCAAATGCCTCTCTCTTCTCTTTCACTAATACTCTTACTTCTTCATCCCACCACTCACTACCCTTTCTAATCAACCCACCTCCCACTCTTCTCATGCCACAAGCATCTTTTGCGCAATCCATCACTGATTCCCTAAATACATCCCACTCCTCCCCCATTATATTTTAATTTTGCTTTGTCGCTGTCTCCCGCGCCTGCGAGGTAACGCAAGGAAACAGACGAAAGAAATGGCCCAACCCGCCCCCACACACATGCACACACACACACACGTCCACACACGCAAACATACACACCCACACATCCCAACGTACACACATGTATACACACACAGACACACATATATACATACATGCACACAATTCACACTGTCTGCCCCTACTCACCCCCATAGCCACCCCGCCACACATGGAATAACATCCCCCTCCCCCCTCATGTGTGCGAGGCAGCGCCAGGAAAAGACAACAAAGGCCCCATACGCTCACACTCAGTCTCTAGCTGTCATGCAATAATGCCCGAAACCACAGCTCCCTTTCCACATCCAGGCCCCACACAACTTTCCATGGTTTACCCCAGACGCTTCACATGCCCTAATTCAATCCACTGACAGCACGTCAATTCACTCTATTCCTTGCCCGCCTTTCACCCTCCTGCATGTTCAGGCCCCGATCACACAAAATCTTTTTCACTCCATCTTTCCAACTTCAATTTGGTCTCCCACTTCTCCTCGTTCACTCCACCTCCGACACATGTATCCTCTTGGTCAATCTTTCCTCACTCATTCTCTCCATGTGCCCAAACCATTTCAAAACACCCTCTTCTGCTCTCTCAAACACGCTCTTTTTATTTCCACACATCTCTCTTACCCTTACAATACTTACCCGATCAAACCACCTCGCACCACACATTGTCCTCAAACATCTCATTTCCAGCACATCCATCCTCCTGCGCACAACTCTATCCATACCCCAAAACCTCGCAACCATACAACATTGTTGGAACCACTATTCCTTCAAACATACCCATTTTTGCTTTCCGAGATAATGTTCTCGACTTCCACACATTCTTCAAGGCTCCCAGGATTTTCGCCCCCTCCCCCACCCTATGATTCACTTCCGCTTCCATGGTTCCATCCGCTGCCAGATCCACTCCCAGATATCTAAAACACTTTACTTCCTCCAGTTTTTCTCCATTCAAACTTACCTCCCAATTGACTTGGTATCTGCACAGACACACACACACACACACACACACACACACACACACACACACACACACACACACACACATATGAATATATATATATATATATATATATATATATATATATATATATATATATATATATATATATATATATATATATATATATATATATATATATATATATATATATATATATATATATATATATATATATATATATATATATATATATATATATATATATATATATAACCTGGATGTTTTGGCTCTGAGTGAAACGAAGCTCAAGGGTAAAGGGGAAGAATGGTTTGGGAATGTCTTGGGAGTAAAGTCAGGGGTTAGTGAGAGGACAAGAGCAAGGGAAGGAGTAGCACTACTCCTGAAACAGGAGTTGTGGGAGTATGTGATAGAATGTAAGAAAGTAAATTCTCGATTAATATGTGTAAAACTGAAAGTTGATGGAGAGAGATGGGTGATTATTGGTGCATATGCACCTGGGCATGAGAAGAAAGATCATGAGAGGCAAGTGTTTTGGGAGCAGCTGAATGAGTGTGTTAGTGGTTTTGATGCACGAGACCGGGTTATAGTGATGGGTGATTTGAATGCAAAGGTGAGTAATGTGGCAGTTGAGGGAATAATTGGTATACATGGGGTGTCCAGTGTTGTAAATAGAAATGGTGAAGAGCTTGTAGATTTATGTGCTGAAAAAGGACTGGTGATTAGGAATACCTTGTTTAAAAAGCGAGATATACATAAGTATACGTATGTAAGTAGGAGAGATGGCCAGAGAGCGTTATTGGATTACGTGTTGATTGACAGGCGCGGGAAAGAGAGACTTTTGGATGTTAATGTGCTGAGAGGTGCAACTGGAGGGATGTCTGATCATTATCTTGTGGAGGCTAAGGTGAAGATTTGTATGGGTTTTCAGAAAAGAAGAGTGAATGTTGGGGTGAAGAGGGTGGTGAGAGTAAGTGAGCTTGGGAAGGAGACTTGTGTGAGGAAGTACCGGAAGAGACTGAGTACAGAATGGAAAAAGGTGAGAAAAATAGAAGTAAGGGGAGTGGGGGAGGAATGGGATGTATTTAGGGAATCAGTGATGGATTGCGCAAAAGATGCTTGTGGCATGAGAAGAATGGGAGGTGGGTTGATTAGAAAGGGTAGTGAGTGGTGGGATGAAGAAGTAAGATTATTAGTGAAAGAGAGGAGAGAGGCATTTGGACGATTTTTGCAGGGAAAAAATGCAATTGAGTGGGAGATGTATAAAAGAAAGAGACAGGAGGTCAAGAGAAAGGTGCAAGAGGTGAAAAAGAGGGCAAATGAGAGTTGGGGTGAGAGAGTATCATTAAATTTTAGGGAGAATAAAAAGATGTTCTGGAAGGATGTAAATAAAGTGCGTAAGACAAGGGAGCAAATGCGAACTTCAGTGAAGGACGCAAATGGGGAGGTGATAACAAGAAGTGGTGATGTGAGAAGGAGATGGAGTGAGTATTTTGAAGGTTTGTTGAATGTGTTTGATGATAGAGTGGCAGATATAGGGTGTTTTGGTCGAGGTGGTGTGCAAAGTGAGAGGGTTAGGGAAAATGATTTGGTAAACAGAGAAGAGGTAGTAAAAGCTTTGCGGAAGATTAAAGCCGGCAAGGCAGCAGGTTTGGATGGTATTGCAGTGGAATTTATTAAACAAGGGGGTGACTGTATTGTTGACTGGTTGGTAAGGTTATTTAATGAATGTATGACTCAAGGTGAGGTGCCTGAGGATTGGCGGAATGCGTGCATAGTGCCGTTGTACAAAGGCAAAGGGGATAAGCGTGAGTGCTCAAATTAGAGAAGTAAAAGCTTGTTGAGTATCCCTGGTAAATTATATGGGAGGGTATTGATTGAGAGGGTGAAGGCATGTACAGAGCATCAGATTGGGGAAGAGCAGTGTGGTTTCAGAAGTGGTAGAGTATGTGTGGATCAGGTGTTTGCTTTGAAGAATGTATGTGAGAAATACTTAGAAAAGCAAATGGATTTGTATGTAGCATTTATGGATCTGGAGAAGGCATATGATAGAGTTGATAGAGATGCTCTGTGGAAGGTATTAAGAATATATGGTGTGGGAGGCAAGTTGTTAGAAGCAGTGAAAAGTTTTTATCGAGGATGTAAGGCATGTGTACGTGTAGGAAGAGAGGAAAGTGATTGGATCTCAGTGAATGTAGGTTTGCGGCAGGGGTGTGTGATGTCTCCATGGTTGTTTGAATTGTTTATGGATGGGGTTGTTAGGGAGGTGAATGCAAGAGTTTTGGAAAGAGGGGCAAGTATGAAATCTGTTGTGGATGAGAGAGCTTGGGAAGTGAGTCAGTTGTTGTTCGCTGATGATACAGCGCTGGTGGCTGATTCATGTGAGAAACTGCAGAAGCTGGTGACTTAGTTTGGTAAAGTGTATGAAAGAAGAAAGTTAAGAGTAAATGTGAATAAGAGCAAGGTTATTAGGCACAGTAGGGTTGAGGGTCAAGTCAATTGGGAGGTAAGTTTGAATGGAGAAAAACTGGAGGAAGTAAAGTGTTTTAGATATCTGGGAGTGGATCTGGCAGCGGATGGAACCATGGAAGCGGAAGTGAATCATAGGGTGGGGGAGGGGGCGAAAATCCTGGGAGCCTTGAAGAATGTGTGGAAGTCGAGAACATTATCTCGGAACGCAGAAATGGGTATGTTTGAAGGAATAGTGGCTCCAACAATGTTGTATGGTTGCGAGGCGTGGGCTATGGATAGAGTTGTGCGCAGGAGGGTGGATGTGCTGGAAATGAGATGTTTGAGGACAATGTGTGGTGTGAGGTGGTTTGATCGAGTGAGTAATGTAAGGGTAAGAGAGATGTGTGGAAATAAAAAGAACGTGGTTGAGAGAGCAGAAGAGGGTGTTTTGAAATGGTTTGGGCACATGGAGAGAATGAGTGAGGAAAGATTGACCAAGAGGATATATGTGTCGGAGGTGGAGGGAACGAGGAGAAGTGGGAGACCAAATTGGAGGAGGAGAGATGGAGTGAAAAAGATTTTGTGTGATTGGGGCCTGAACATGCAGGAGGGTGAAAGGCGGGCAAGGAATAGATTGAATTGGATCGATGTGGTATACCGGGGTTGACGTGCTGTCAGTGGACTGAATCAGGGAATGTGAAGCGTCTGGGGTAAATCATGGAAAGTTGTGTGGGGCCTGGATGTGGAAAGGGAGCTGTGGTTTCGGGCATTATTGCGTGAGAGCTGGAGACTGAGTGTGAACGAATGGGGCCTTTGTTGTCTTTTCCTAGTGCTACCTCACACACGTGAGGGGGGAGGGGGATGGTGTTCCATGTGTGGCGAGGTGGCGATGGGAATGAATAGGGGCAGGCAGTGTGAATTGTGTGCATGGGTATATATGTATGTGTCTCTGTGTGTATATATATGTGTATATTGAGATGTATAGGTATGTATATTTGCGTGTGTGGGCGTGTGTGTGTACATTATGTATGGGGGTTGGTTGTGCCATTTCTTTCGTCTGTTTCCTTGCGCTACCTTGCGCTACAAAGCAAAATAAATATAGATAATATATATATATATATATATATATATATATATATATATATATATATATATATATATAATATATATATATATATATATATATATATATATATAGATGTGTGTGTGTGTGTGTGTGTGTGTGTGTGTGTGTGTGTGTGTGCAGATACCAATAAAATGGCAGGAGTGGATTATACGTACAAAAAAGGTGCTTATTAAAGATAAAATACTGAATAGTGGTGAAAACCTCTGTATTTAGTCCATTTAGAAAGTAGTAAATTGAATTATATCTAGAGGGCAATAAGTTTTCAAGTAGTAATGAAATTTGTTCTACATCAAAATCAAACAGAAAATAAAAAAAAAAATCATAAAAGCCTAATACGTTTGTGTTGCTTATCCAGGTCCATTTTTACTAAGTAATGTTGGGACGGCTCCACCCACTTTAATCACTTTAGTACATAGAATATATTATCGTCGATGTTAAAGAGTTTTCCCTTTTGATGTTATCCTTAAAATGAAGGTTAAGGAAAGTGAGATAGAGCTTAACCTTAAAGTTAGGATAGCTAAGGCATTCTTGATCATATAATCACTAGTCAGGTGTTAATATAGGTTAGGTTAGGTTCAGTATCCTTCATCAGGTCACCATTACCAAGGTGTTGTTATGTTGGGTCAAGCAACTTTAAACCAACTTTCAGTATTATTTACTCATAAATCTCTAAGTTCTAATAACCCAAAATTTTAGAGGGTAGAAACTAATGGAAGCCACTTCTAACATTCTTGCATAACCTGACCTCTCTCCTTCCCAAAACGTAGCCATCCCAGCCTGGATATTGCACTGCTGTGGTCGTCAACTAATTTGAAAAGGAAGACATTGAATGGAGAAATTACTCAGGTAATCTCCAAAGATGATTACTGGTCTGAGAAACAAATTCAGAGAGCAGATTAAACGACTTAAATCCATTCTGCTTTAGGGAAAAGAAGTTTAAGAGATCCTATACAGGTTTATGAAGTTATTATAATGGCATCCCTTTAACCTTGATATTTTTACTTCCCGTAACTAGTTCCAACAATTAAAATGATATTCAACATTGTGAGTTAAGTGACTGACTTTAGGATGCATTTGCATCTGTCAAAAACTGTATTTAGCAAATACTTCAACTTTCAACTGACCCATTCTATATTTTTATTCATTTCATCTCAGTTTTATCGCCTTTCTGTTACTGTTTAATATCAACAGTAGCCCGTCTACGTAGTTGGGGCTCTGAAGCAAAGGAAACTTTTTCTAGCCTAGGTTAGGGTAGCATCTAAACCAAACCTAAATGACCTTACCTTAGAAATATGTTCAGACAGTACCTTCTGAAAATATTTCTTAAGGTAAGGTCGTGGGGATTAGTTTAGGTGCTAACTAAACCTTGGCTAGAAAAAGTTTGCTTTAAAGCCACAACTAGTTGAAAGGCCTACTTTAAGTGGTGATATTGAAACTCATTTGCTCCAGTGTGCCCTTCTGTCCGTTTGTTTTATGTCCATCTAAAGATGCATACGTTCAATTTTTGATGTAGATTGATTTCCCATCTTAGTTTCGTCTACGGAATTCTACATCTTCAGTTCAGCATACCATTGTGGTAATGAAGGGAAAGTCACCACATTCATAAGCCGAGTGGACGTAGCTTATTCCACCTCGTTAGAGAGAAAACTTACCTGTATTTGAATTAATGAACGGGAACAGAGAAGACAAAATTTTACTACACATATATCATACAACTACATAATTTATATTATATACATTACCATATTTCCTGCACTTTCCATCACAAATTTGCTGAGGTCATAACCTTGTAGTTACTATTACCTTACAACCTTAAGGATGGTGGTCTACAACACCTCTAGATTGATGGAGAAAACGAAAAGTTTCGTTTTACTATTAAGACCACAGAAATGAGGTAATTCCACTTCACTACTACTAACTACTAGTTATTTTACTTGTTGATTTTCACGGCTAAGATTTTCATCCTCTGAGCGAAGCCATACAATAATCGTCCTTATCTACTCTGAGCATTGCATAGCCTCCTGATGATCAAGAATGCTGTTTTGGTTGTCCGTTTCCCTTGTTACTGGTGCGTCTCACTGCACACCTTACATGAGTGCCTTCCACAGTATTAGGGACAGCTGCTGGGCCTCACTGTAGCTACTTCTGGGACGGTTGCCAATTTTCCTCGTATTCCCTCATGACCACAGCGCCAAACCGACTCCCGCCATCAGGCCGAAACGCACAAACATTTCTGACAAAATTGAGACAACCGCTTTCGCGTCAGTTTTGACACCAAGTGAATTTAAACGACAATTACGCTCAAGATGCTTGGTTTTTCGTTCATGGATTGAACAGAAGCAACCAACGATGGTTGCTACTGCCCAATCCATGAAGTCCCCCCCACCACGGAAAGGTAACCAAGCTTCGGGGGGGATGGGTGTTTACCCTGACGCCAACGGAGAAACTCAATACAATATTTTTATTATAACTTTCCTTAATCTTGAAAAATGAATCAATCAGAGGGAAGAATAGCGCCAGTCATATGGAGACTGGCTAACCGAATCCTTGCGCACTGTGTAGAAAGTGATTTCTTTGAGGGTTGCTTTATGGAAGGCACGGTAGCGTCGGAAGAGTTTCACTTTTTCTTTGAAGACGAAGGAAATTATCCCCGTGAATTTATGTATTTTTTTTTTTTTGGGGGGGGGGGCGGGATAATGTTCCCAAATTTTTTCTTTCTTTGTTTTTCAACGTCCCTATGTAGATATTATGTGCCATCCACTACTGGGAGAAAGCCAGACTTCCGCCAGATTAACGTTATCCTTGGCGAGGCGAAACTAAAGTTGTCTTGGTGTTGGTTCCTCAGTGATAACCCAAACACAAACACAAACACACCTCCAGTGTCCACTCTAGGGCCGTGTTCTCCTGCAGCACCAACAGGAAGAAAGAACTCAGGTTCCTCACCAACTGAATCTTTTGGCACGGGGAGCGTGTGTCATCTCGACACGCCTTTTAACGCCCGTACGAGGTGCGGAGTGCAGTCGGTCTGTAACGTAGGACATGTCATGTGTTATTGGTCCCAGTCGGTCTAGAACGCTGGGCCTGACATGTGTTGGGGGACCAAGTCGGTCTTGAATGGTGGGCCTGACGTGTGTTGGGGGACCAAGTCGGTCTTGAATGGTGGGCCTGACAGGTCTTGAGACCTGCCATGTCTCCCTGAAGGTGGGCCTGACAGGTGGGGTGGGCTGCATTTCCTCATGGATGGTGGGTCTGGTAGGGAGTGTGGGCTGCAGTGCCACTTGAGTGGGCGAGGTCACTTGGTCAGCATCAGTGGGACGGTGAGGTTTCACTTTTGCACAGCGACCGTTGACGGAGAGTGGTGTCACGTCGGCAAGAAGTGCCTTCTTGTAGGAGGCATAGCAGGAGTACTGGATGACGGCAATCCCGCGGTGGTTCTCGTAGGTCGTGTAGGACTGCATGTCGAAGCGAACGATGTCGCCGAACTGCTTGAAGAATTCCCAGACGTTCGTCCTTGAGATTTTGTATGGAACGTTGACGACCCTGATGGTATACCTCTGCAGGACGGTTTTGAGAACCCCTTGCAACTGCTCGTTGGTGGGCACGATGACATGTATGTCGTCATCATCGCAGCCCAACTCATCTATATGTGGGAGTCGGGTCTCGTGTGGTGGACGGTCCAGCAAATCCTCCTCATCGTGGAAAGGCAGGTAGGCCTGGTCAAGGAGGGCGACCCAGAGCACCTGCTGCTGCTCGACCACCTCCACAACTGAGCTTTTTGCAAAAACTTCCATGTTGAAGATATTATGATTACGTTGTGCACTTTACGAAGTAACCTCGGTTATCCTTGTATGTCCACAAATATAGTGACTCTATATTGATATGGAAAATATAGTAAGGTACCCCCATGCTCTAATATCCTACATAGAAATAAAAGCATAGTCGACTTCATACAAACAAAAGCATGTCGACTTCGGCGATTTTGAATGCAGAGACCATCTAAAATATTGTAGGTGGGTTAATGGTTATTACATGGTGACCAGGGGTACAGGTGGATGGGACAGACTGGATATAGTGAAGATCGATAGGTGGGACAGACAGGGTATAGTGAACATCCATAGATGGGACAGACTGGGTACAGTGAAGATTGATAGATGGGACAGACAGGGTATAGTGAATATCCATAGATGGGAGAGACAGGGTGTAGTGAAGATGCATACATGGGACTGACAGGGTACAGTGAAGATTCGTAGATGGGACAGGCAGGGTATAGTGAAGATCCATAGATGGGACAGACAGGGTATAGTGAAGATTGATAGATGGGACAGGCTGGGTATCGTGAAGATCCATAGATGGGACAGATGGTATAGTGAAGATGTGCAGATGGGACACACATTATAATGAATTGATTGATGGGACAGACAGGGGATAGTGAAGATCCATAGATGGGACAGAGGGCATAGTGAAGATGTGTAGATGGGACACACATTATAATGAATTGATTGATGGGACAGACAGGGTATAGTGAAGATCGATAGACGGGACAGACAGGGTATAGAGAAGATCCATAGATGGGACAGGCTGGGTATAGTGAAGATCGATAGATAGGACAGACAAAGTATCGTGAAGATCGATAGATGGGACAGACACAGTATGGTGAAGATCGATAGATGGTGGCAGACAGGGTATAGTGAAGATCGATAGATGGTGGCAGACAGGGTATAGTGAAGATCGATAGATGGGGACAGACAGTGTATAATGAAAATAAATAGATGGGACAGATTGGTTATAGTGATCGATAGATGGGACAGACTGGGTATATTGGCGATCGATAGATGGAAATGTTGGCACAAACAAACAATGGCCAGGTGGTCCTGAGTAGCAGATCTATGGTACTTGCAGGCCAGAACTTAATGATGGTGAGAGATAACGGTGTCTCCCTCTGTAGTGAACATGATGGTGAGAGATAATGGTGTCTCCCTCTGCAGTGAACACGATGGTGAGAGATTATGGTGTCTCCCTCTGTAGTGAACATGATGGTGAGAGATAATGGTGTCTCCCTCTATAGTGAACATGACGGTGAGAGATAATGGTGTCTCTCTCTGCAGTGAACATGATGGTGAGAGATAATGGTGTCTCTCTCTGTAGTGAACATGACGGTGAGAGATAATGGTGTCTATGATTCGGTACGTAGAACTCACATGAGATTAATCAGATATATGATTATGAGCAGAAAAAGATGTTATCTATGTGTGATATGTAAGAGGAGGAAAACTACTCCCACACATCACATTTTACACACATTTCCACAGGACAAAGAAAGGTAAGGGGTATTGCTGTGATGGAATTGGTAAGACATTCATAAATATAAACGTAGGATGGGATAAATCTAAGACAAGTAGATAACAAACAACCACATTTTTCTACAAACTCAACAAAGACAAAGGCGAATTTTTTAGATATCAAGAAGTACATACCATATTTCCCCAATACCTACAGTTTTGTAATTAAAGAAAAAATATTCTTGAGCTTACTTATTGACGAGTCACTTATGCTAGTTAACTTTGTTTTCAAGCTCATTATTGTTAGAGTATTTCCCATCATCTCTTATCTGCATAATCACTTCATCAGGATCATTAGGCTTACGTGGACCAATTACAGGATATGTATGTAAATATGTTGCTTTAATGTTAAAGAATGAAATATGTCCTGGTTGATATGGCATGAATGTTGATGAAACCGTCCAGTTGATTTGGTCCCTAACATTGTGTTTAATGTTACCTATATATGTTATTGCTCATACTTGTCTCAAGTCGTCCATACAATGCTTCATCCTTGGGAAAAACATAAAAAAAACAAGTTTTAGATTATTTTCTTCTTTTTTTAAACTGAAAACTCACTGTAAAGTTTTCGTCAACAAACAGACAGCCAGACAGCGCAAGGGTAATTAGTACCACCAGCTGTTGACAACGCGCACAATTAAAGCAGTCATTGCTCACGCGAGATTACTCCTGCTTTCCTGTCTTTCTTATATAGTCTTTGTACCACTACACACACACACACACACACACACACACACACACACACACACACATATACACGCACACCATCATTTATGTCATTATCTTTCCACTACAAGCTACATTACACTCTCCACAAGAGGTAATTCTGCCCAGTGTACACTCTCTGCCGTATCCTGCCATCTTCACTATATTGATGTTTCATCTTCACTACACTAGTGCTTCAACTTCACTCTGTTAATCTATCATCTAGGATATTAAATCAATGAGGAAACGCTAGTCTACTATATTTTTGTGTGGCTTCACTATATTTTTGCAAGTGCTGGTCTATGAAAGTTTACTTCGTCAAGTAAATCACTCATCTCACCAGATCGCAGAAATGACTCACGTCCGCGCTGCCCATCGGTACCCTGGCAAGGAATCCTTCCTTGAATTTTTCGAGGCTCACATCCAGCAAACCGGGGCTGTTAAAGATTGTATAAGCCGAACTGAGCTATATTTGCGATACTGTGAATTCTGCGAAGGGTTCGGGTACGAGAAAGCTGCCGTCCTGAACGTCGGGAGAACACTGGGACGGTGGGGCATCAAGGCAGATCGCAGACTTGGAGGACGCAACGGCCGCCACCAGGAGTACGCCTACACCAGAATTGCCTGGTTGTCCGGCAGTGAGGGCCTGGCCCAGGGAGGAAAGCGGTGCCTTCCAGAATGCCAAAGGCCTTCCAGGAAGAGATCACGTCTGGATATCGAACCCGTGCACGAGAGAGTAGTGGTGAAGATCCAGACTCGGCATCAAGATGATGATGACCTGTGCAAAGGCGGACCCAGCGAGGAAACTGGTGTAGTTGACACAGGAGCAGCCGCCATCCCCATCAATGTTTCTTTGGCTCCCACCAAACAACGGGGCAAAGTGATGCCTACCACTGAATTGGTGACCTTGATCCCCTACTTCTATGGGGATGAATCAGGCTTGGTGGATCCCGACGTACTCGTACTGGTCGTCGATGAAGACCCTGATGTGTCCGTCACTGCGACTGGAGGATCAGCAGCACCTGCAGCAGCAGCCGACCCTAAAGCTGAAGCGGCCGTGTTGAAGATTAAAGTCCACACCACCAACATTCATCCCTGAAATTCCTTGAACCTTAAGTTCCCGTCCCTGAGATTGGAGAAGCTGCTCCTCCTCCAGCAGTCGACCCTGTTATACCCGGTCCTCAGAAGACATTTCCTATGGCAAAAGTTCTCATTCAGTTGCAAATTATTGACAAACTATTGTACGAATGAAGCGGTTACCATAAAGGATCAAATCCTTAGGAAAAGTTTCTAACATTTATCAGTCCCATCTACTGGGATGAAAAAAAAATAAAAAAGATACATCCATTCTGTTGGTTGCCATAAACATGGCACAAATGGACCCTAAGTCGAACTGCTGACCTCCTAGTGGTAGGGTCCGGGCAACTTTGAGGGAACATTAACCTTCAAAGGCTAACAGCAGTCGCACAAAAACAATAAAGATTAATCATTATTAGTCATTTACAATAATCATAGACGATGGTTATAGCCTCGCCCATTTATCATCTCATTCGCTGTGAACGAAATCATAGGCGACTCTGATTGCACCTACATCTATCAGTTTACCTATTTATATAACCTTTTATCTATCTGTCTATCGTCCCTGTTCGATGGTTTTCTGTATCATGTAAATCTCAGCCATTGAAATGTCCTGAGATCAATGTCGAAGAAGTGAACAAAGGAATTCTAGTTTGGACTGAAATACTTAGCCCCGTTTTTGCACATTTTCTCACCATTTATCCACCATTCATTCCCCTTAAGGATCTACGAACTATCTCCAGAGTTGTATTACAAATATATGAAACATGTCACCAACTCACTGTTTTGTTCATATTTCTTGCTATATTACATCTGTCAGTTTCTAAATGCAATCATCGGATGATTATGGCTGTGTCTACACACTCCCGCCATCTGGCCAACCTTGTACATATGATCATTTAAACTCTGACATTTTAACAAATTGTTTCAAAACGACTCCATGAAACGCGAACTTAAAATTCATCCATTTAACTCCCTCATTCATTAACGAACATTTAAACATCATCATTTGAACGTAAATCTTCCAGCTGCATTATGTCAACAAAGTCCTTTTAGATACGTCATTAGGTTAGGTTAGGTTAGGTTAGGTTAATTAACCTCGTCAATTAAACACTTTAATACTACCATGCAACAGTGAACTTTTATACACCGTCATATTGCAGCTGTTGTATGAAATGCTTCACATAACTAAAGAATTTAAAGTGAATTATTTTAATGATACTCTTGATATTCTGCACTTTAATATGAACCTTTAAATTCTGACTGTAGAGGTACACATGACCTTTAAATTCCACCAGAGCAATGGAAGTCTGTACAATTAATTTAACTCTGCCACTGAACGCGAACTTTTAAATTTAGCTGGGCGGCCTCTTATTCCCTGGCTGCCATTCATACTTTGTCCTTTTAAACTGTGTGTTTATATCGTTCTCATTCACTCTTAATTTCGATCGTCTCTGATATTTCAGTCGTAAAATTTGTTCTTGTTCCCATATTGCTTTAGTTAAGGTTTATGGTTAAACCTAAAGATTCTACAGTGTTTACAGTGACGGAGCCACCTGTATGTTGTACCAGACAAACGGTAATGTATGGTGACTGACGTCTACAGTGACGGAGCCACCTGTATGTTGTACCAGACAACCAGTAATGTATGGTGACTGACGTGTATAGTGACGGAGCCACCTGTATGTTGTACCAGACAACCAGTAATGTATGGTGACTGACGTCTACAGTGACGGAGCCACCTGTATGTTGTACCAGACAACCAGTAATGTATGGTGACTGACGTCTACAGTGACGGAGCCACCTGTATGTTGTACCAGACAACCAGTAATGTATGGTGACTGACGTCTACAGTGACGGAGCCACCTGTATGTTGTACAGTCGTTGATTAAAGTCTAGAAGGTTTGTTGCCGAGCTCACGGCTCTCGCATTCGAATCATGATGGTATCGGAACTCTTGTGAATCATGATGGTATGGGAACTGTTATGAATCATGATGGTATCGGAACCGTTCTGAATCCTGATGGAATCGGAACCGTTATGAATCAAGATAGTATCGGAACCGTTATGAATCATGATGGTATGGGAACCGTTATGAATCATGATGGTATGGGAACTGTTATGAATCATGATGGTATGGGAACCGTTATGAATCATGATGGTATGGGAACTGTTATGAATCATGATGGTATGGGAACCGTTATGAATCATGATGGTATGGGAACCGTTATGAATCATGATGGTATGGGAACCGTTATGAATCATGATGGTATGGGAACCGTTATGAATCATGATGGTATGGGAACCGTTATGAATCATGATGGTATGGGAACCGTTATGAATCATGATGGTATGGGAACCGTTATGAATCATGATGGTATGGGAACCGTTATGAATCATGATGGTATGGGAACTGTTATGAATCATGATGGTATGGGAACCGTTATGAATCATGATGGTATGGGAACCGTTATGAATCATGATGGTATGGGAACCGTTATGAATCATGATGGTATGGGAAACGTTATGAATCATGATGGTATGGGAACTGTTATGAATCATGATGGTATCGGAACTCTTGTGAATCATGATGGTATGGGAACTGTTATGAATCATGATGGTATCGGAACCGTTATGAATCATGATGGTATGGGAACCGTTATGAATCATGATGGTATGGGAACCGTTATGAATCATGATGGTATGGGAACCGTTATGAATCATGATGGTATGGGAACCGTTATGAATCATGATGGTATCGGAACCGTTGTGAATCATGATGGTATGGGAACCGTTATGAATCATGATGGTATGGGAACCGTTATGAATCATGATGGTATGGGAACCGTTATGAACCATGATGGTATGGGAACCGTTATGAATCATGATGGTATGGGAACCGTTATGAATCATGATGGTATGGGAACCGTTATGAATCATGATGGTATGGGAACCGTTATGAATCATGATGGTATGGGAACCGTTATGAATCATGATGGTATGGGAACTGTTATCAATCATGATGGTATGGGAACCGTTATGAATCATGATGGTATGGGAACCGTTATGAATCATGATGGTATGGGAACCGTTATGAATCATGATGGTATGGGAACCGTTATGAATCATGATGGTATGGGAACCGTTATGAATCATGATGGTATGGGAACCGTTATGAATCATGATGGTATGGGAACCGTTATGAATCATGATGGTATGGGAACCGTTATGAATCATGATGGTATGGGAACCGTTATGAATCATGATGGTATGGGAACCGTTATGAATCATGATGGTATGGGAACCGTTATGAATCATGATGGTATGGGAACCGTTATGAATCATGATGGTATGGGAACCGTTATGAATCATGATGGTATGGGAACCGTTATGAATCATGATGGTATGGGAACCGTTATGAATCATGATGGTATGGGAACCGTTATGAATCATGATGGTATGGGAACCGTTATGAATCATGATGGTATGGGAACCGTTATGAATCATGATGGTATGGGAACCGTTATGAATCATGATGGTATGGGAACCGTTATGAATCATGATGGTATGGGAACCGTTATGAATCATGATGGTATGGGAACCGTTATGAATCATGATGGTATGGGAACCGTTATGAATCATGATGGTATGGGAACCGTTATGAATCATGATGGTATGGGAACCGTTATGAATCATGATGGTATCGGAACCGTTATGAATCATGATGGTATGGGAACCGTTGTGAATCATGATGGTATGGGAACCGTTATGAATCATGATGGTATCGGAACCGTTATGAATCATGATGGTATCGGAACCGTTATGAATCATGATGGTATCGGAACCGTTATGAATCATGATGGTATGGGAACTGTTATGAATCATGATGGTATGGGAACCGTTATGAATCATGATGGTATGGGAACCGTTATGAATCATGATGGTATCGGAACCGTTATGAATCATGATGGTATGGGAACCGTTATGAATCATTGTTGGTATGGGAACCGTTATGAATCATGATGGTATGGGAACCGTTATGAATCATGATGGTATCGGAACCGTTATGGATCATGATGGTATGGGAACCGTTATGAATCATGATGGTATGGGAACCGTTATGAATCATGATGGTATCGGAACCGTTATGAATCATGATGGTATGGGAACCGTTGTGAATCATGATGGTATGGGAACCGTTATGAATCATGATGGTATGGGAACCGTTATGAATCATGATGGTATGGGAACCGTTATGAATCATGATGGTATGGGAACCGTTGTGAATCATGATGGTATGGGAACCGTTATGAATCATGATGGTATGGGAACCGTTGTGAATCATGATGGTATGGGAACCGTTATGAATCATGATGGTATGGGAACCGTTATGAATCATGATGGTATGGGAACCGTTATGAATCATGATGGTATGGGAACCGTTATGAATCATGATGGTATGGGAACCGTTATGAATCATGATGGTATGGGAACCGTTATGAATCATGATGGTATGGGAACCGTTATGAATCATGATGGTATGGGAACCGTTATGAATCATGATGGTATGGGAACCGTTATGAATCATGATGGTATGGGAACCGTTATGAATCATGATGGTATGGGAACCGTTATGAATCATTGTTGGTATGGGAACCGTTGTGAATCATGATGGTATGGGAACCGTTATGAATCATGATGGTATGGGAACCGTTATGAATCATGATGGTATGGGAACCGTTATGAATCATGATGGTATCGGAACCGTTATGAATCATGATGGTATGGGAACCGTTGTGAATCATGATGGTATGGGAACCGTTATGAATCATGATGGTATCGGAACCGTTGTGAATCATGATGGTATCGGAACCGTTATGAATCATGATGGTATGGGAACCGTTGTGAATCATGATGGTATGGGAACCGTTATGAATCATGATGGTATGGGAACTGTTGTGAATCATGATGGTATGGGAACCGTTATGAACCATGATGGTATGGGAACCGTTGTGAATCATGATGGTATGGGAACCGTTATGAATCATGATGGTATGGGAACCGTTATGAATCATTGTTGGTATGGGAACCGTTATGAATCATGATGGTATCGGAACCGTTATGAACCATGATGGTATGGGAACCGTTGTGAATCATGATGGTATGGGAACCGTTATGAATCATGATGGTATCGGAACCGTTGTGAATCATGATGGTATCGGAACCGTTATGAATCATGATGGTATGGGAACCGTTGTGAATCATGATGGTATGGGAACCGTTATGAATCATGATGGTATCGGAACCGTTGTGAATCTCGAACCTATGATTCATAGTGAGTGAACCCAGGTGCCTTGGTGTGGTAACATAGCTGTTCTGGTGAGGGTGGAGGTGACGGCTACGGACTTACCAGTGAATTATCATCTATGGCATCATTTTGGACGGGTTTAATGACGTTCAGTTACAATTGCCACACTTGTTTAGTGGTAATTCTCATTTATTTCACGATTTTGGGTTGTTTCCAGCCTATCTATTTTCCAGATTATATTGTTATAATGGCTACTACCTGGACACAGAGTGTCACATAATGAAATAATTATTTAGGGTTAAATTAAGAACAGAGAAACTTGGGAACTTGAGCTTGAACATTAAGTGCTACCCTGCCGCCCGCAGTCATGTTGGCAACGCTGGTCACTGGTGATGGCTTAGTCCCGGCGACTCCACTTCCCCCCTGGCCGTCTGGGGGGGCGCTCCAATCTGGACTTTTTTTCGCTCTGGATATTTCTTTTTGTCTCCTACTTGTTATCTTAAATAATCAACATAATGTAGATGTTCACCGCAATATAATGATACTGTGTACGCAGAGATATAAAACTGATACAGTATCGATTTAAATATTAACGACAAAATTGGCGGTCAAAATAGCAACAACCAATGAGGTGTGCGTGTCAGGTAGCCGGCCTGGAGGGAAGTGGAGTGGGCCGGTTATGGTAGTAGTGTTGCCAACATGACTGCGGTATAGCTATAGGTAATGATAGACTTTACGTTTGTCTTACACAACAACACAGAGCCGGGCCCCCGGGGAACTGAGTGAGTCTTTACCTTTCCAAGGTTTCTGGGAATCGAGACTAAACACTGGAGACTGAGTTTATATCCCTCATACATCAGTATTATAAGGATCCGTTATACTGCTTCCAGCAATTAGAGAGAGAGAGAGAGAGAGAGAGAGAGAGAGAGAGAGAGAGAGAGAGAGAGAGAGAGAGAGAGAGAGACTGATGGTGTTGTGTGATTAGAATAACCATACAGGACGAACAGGAACATTAGTTTATTGCAGTAACATGACAAATTAACCTTAATTACATTTAATGTGACCTTCATCCCCCAGCCACGGCCATCAACAACTTGGTGAATCCTTGTGGCAACACAATGGACGAAGTTTGTGCATAAAGAGAAGAATGACACAACAATACCAGGCATTAGAAGCCTGCCATATGTAGGATAACCAGACTTACATTCTCTCGAAGGCCACACAATGAGGGCTCATGTGATACAGGTTTAGAAAAGCAGGTTTGTTGATTGATACAGACCAGACCTTACATTTTAGCCTGACAACAATGAACCTTTATTACCATGAATTTCCATAAGACAACAAACAAACAGAGAAAAAAAAGATCAATACCTGGCCATAGATATGTCTCAAGATATCTTGCTATATATAAAGACTGTAAAGATCAATATATGACCATAGATATGTCTCAAGATATCTTGCTATATATAAAGACTGTAAAGATCAATATATGACCATAGATATGTCTCAAGATATCTTGCTATATATAAATACTGTAAAGATCAATATATGACCATAGATGTGTCTCAATATATCTTGCTATATATAAAGATTGTAAAGATCAATATATGACCATAGATATGTCTCAAGATATCTTGCTATATATAAAGACTGTAAAGATCAATATATGACCATAGATATGTCTAAAGATATCTTGCTATACATAAAGACTGTAAAGATCAATATATGACCATAGATATGTCTCAAGATATCTTGCTATATATAAAGATTGTAAAGATCAATATATGACCATAGATATGTCTCAAGATATCTTGCTATATATAAAGACTGTAAAGATCAATATATGACCATAGATATGTCTAAAGATATCTTGCTATATATAAAGACTGTAAAGATCAATATATGACCATAGATATGTCTCAAGATATCTTGCTATATATAAAGACTGTAAAGAGAATCAGAGATAAAACAGAAGTAATGAAAAGTAGATTTCTTGTGTTGATGGTAAGGACAAGTAGGGACTTCATGACAACATGATGAAGGTACTGTAACAACCAATGATTTCTAATATTTTTATGATTAAATAAAACTAATATGTATTTGTCTTAGTTAACTGGGTTGACTATTGGGGTTGATTTATAAATTTTGCACAATTATATCAGTCAGAGTTAACCAAACCTCTGGTGGACCATTGTGGTGTGTAGGAAGCAATTTCTTGCCCATCCAAAACATTAATGATGAAGAGGTAGTTCTTGGCTATTATAGTGAACAACTGAAAATAATGGCAAGTCACTTGTTCAAGCAGGAGTCTGGCATCTACGTCAGGTACTCAGTATAAATCATCATTGATTTTAATCTTTGCACACATATTTACAATCAATTATGATTATTTCATTTTGCGTAGGTCATGAAAAATCCATGTTCCCACCATATTGTTCAGATGTGACTGTTGCTATGCTGTTATAAGAACTGCCTCACATATGCACAAGTGGGGTGAGTGGATGATATCTGGACGTCACAGAGAACTTAAGGATAATACACAAAACTATTCTTCCAGCATCTTCATCTGAAATCTAACACTGAAGCCAAGTACTTTGTGGGAAACACATTATGACGGATCTTCTGTTATTTGTTTAGCTTCTTCTTTCCTTCTCTTTCCCTTTCCATCTTCCTTTGTGTCTTTTCTGACCCCTGATACATCTTCATTAATCACAGTCTCTCTCTCTCTCTCTCTCTCTCTCTCTCTCTCTCTCTCTCTCTCTCTCTCTCTCTCTCTCTCTCTCTCTCTCTCTCTCTCTTTCTCTCTCTCTCTCTCTCTCTCTCTCTCTCTCTCTCTCTCTCTCTCTCTCTCTCTCTCTCTCTCTCTCTCTCTCTCTCTCTCTCTCTCTCTCTCCACTTCTCACATAACATGACAAGACGTAACTCACGCATTAGTTCTTCATAACTCTGGATTTTCCAGCAGTGATCGCTAGCTACGTGTTATCTCTGCTGCATTCTGGTCAAATCTTGCCAACACTCGTCAGCCTCAAGACAAAACACAATTAAACCTTTATTAATCATCGTTAAAGGAAGTGAAAACTCGACCTACACCTAGGAAAATCACTGACTAATTAATGTTCATTTTATCAAGCCTCAGTTGCCATTCTCAGGTGTCTCCAGCTCCTGCCTCAGTTGCCATATCCAGATGTGTCGGCTGCTGCATCAGTTGCCATATCCAGGTGTGTCAGCTGCTGCCTCAGTTGGCAGGTGTTCTCAGCAGATGAGGTCACGCCGGAGAGAGACTGAGCCAAGACAATTTAGGAATGTTGTGTTTACTACAAAGCAACATGAAGCACTTCTGTAGAACTCAAGCTACCAAGGTTAGTCATCATTCATATTTTCCTTATTGCATCAACATAATTATACATTTTTGCTAAAACCTTTTATGGATATTTTATTATATTTTCACACCACATGTCTAAGTGCTACGTAATAGGTGACTGTTATTAATTATACAATTAAATAATAACTGTTTATGACATAATATTAATATAAGGTACTTACTTAACATACAGAACTAACATACACTTTATATTTTTGGATAAGTGTGTTATTGTCATTTCCAATTTGATGTGCAATCATTTCGTCCAGTATATACAACCTGGGGTTATGTTCTCCAGTAGTCATACACGGACGGTGGTGTGATGTGTGGCTTCACGTGTCTGGCTGCTGCACACACAACATGGCCAATCCTTCTGCATGTCTTCTGCTGGTATTTGTATATCTATAAAGACAGTCTTAATGGTGCTGGACTTAGGCGTAATAATCATAGCTAGGCTCCCGTTACTATATGTATTCCTTTTATAATAAACAAAATAAGAAATATAGGAGAATGTTCGTGACCGGTGTTGGGAGGAGACCATACACTGTTCACCAGCCTTACGTATACAAGAGGTGTGGGAGTGGGTCGTCAACACAGCTCAGTGAGACACCAACAGTGGCAGTTAATTGTCAGAAGCGTTTCAAGTGAGCAGTTGCAAGGTGTGGTAATGGTGGTCAGGAAGGCTGTTCCTTGTAGCTCGCTAGTTAGCCCAGAGTTGAACGAGGCGGAGCTCAGTAGTGTACCTTTGTCGTGTGTAATGACTGGATCATCTCTGCCACGTGAAGCAATCTACTAATCAATAGTTATGGAGTCAGGATTCATATATGACAACAAATAGTTAGATAGATTGTTGTTGTTAGATTGGGTAGGTGTCCGGCTGACATGGGCCCTTGTCTTACGACAGCCCGTTCTTAGAAGTCTGTTTACTGTACAGTTATGTTATTGTTAGAGTCACCAGGAGGTCTCCTCGTAGCAGTTATCTACTGTCGTTGTCACACTAGTGAGGTCTTCACCTACCTGTTGTTTGTTGTCGTTGTTAGATTTTCTAGGTTTACGTCCTACATCTAGAGTGTGGACGGCCCGTTCTCTGATCTAGTTTAACAGGTCATTTCTTGTTTACAGATTCGTCAGGTCCTTGCCTGGCTCGGGCACTTATCATACGGGCTCTGTAATACGTATGTTTTATTATCTCTGAATTTACAGCTATCAACAAGTAAAGTTCGTTAACCAGAATGTGTACCGTACGGAAAAGCAAACAAATAACACAATTTGCAAGATGATAACAGTCGATATTAGCCATCAGCAGGTAAGGTCATCAAGCCGCACCATACATACGTCAGACAGTAACATCAGTTGTATAACAGGATGTATATATGTTGTTGGATTTAAGGGCTATCACCTAAAGGTCATGAAGCCAGAATGTGAACCATAAGTTCAACATAAAATGATCGTCCAGGTCCAGCAGGTAGCTGCATATGAAGCTATGAATGTCTGTCTTGATTACTGACGACGTAGAGGGAAGGGTTTGGGTAGGAAAGGAATTCGGGAGGAGTATTTTGAGGGGTTCTCGGGAGTGTGATGAGTAGGGACACAAAAATAGTCCTTCTCAGGAGGAGGGTAACAGGTCCTGAGGCTCAGCCCAGGTGATGGTGTGAGCAGTACACACATCACCAGCACACCTTTGATGGCGCTCCTACACCTTCGTGGCTGCTGCACTCCACACAGGAGCAGGGGATGATGGCACATATCTATGAAGCGAAAAGGTTTTCGATGAGACTGTGCTATTTCTTCCCTTCCCTGGTCGATGATACAGCCTTTCCCCAAGGTTACTTGTCATTCCTGGTGTAACGACTTATGGGTTGAGTCCGGTAACACCTTTTGAATAATAGTATGGAACAGAGTGGAGTGACCAAGATGAACAGTGTGTTCTGCACTTCAACTGATTAATTATATGATAAGAATTAAGAGAATTACACACCATAAATGTCACTTGCAAAGATCAAGCCAGAGATGAAGCATAGATAACTAGAAGGGTTAAGGAAACAAAAATTGTAAAATACCTTTACCCGGGATGAGTAGCACCTGTGGCAATGGACACACCTTCGTAATGCTTGATCACTTACAAGCGACAAACTATGATACGTAAACCTTAGGTACTGTTCGTCAGGAGAACAATTTACAAATATTCATAAAAGACATATATATGTTAGATATATCTTTATCCGAGACGTGTAACACTTGTGTGGATAGACACAGCTTTGTAATGCATGATCCATTACACGAAATGAACTTCACTAACGAAGAGTTATACAACGCGTCGTTGAAGAACATTAATCAAATACCTATACAGAATTTTTATGTTACGTAAAAGATATTTCTTGATAGCAGTAAACACAAGAAATGGTGACGAAAGAAAAGGGATGTAGAGGTAAATATTTTGTTAAAAAATGAATTGCTCCTGCCTTAAACTAGCTCCTTGCAATGGATTTTGTTTTAGATACCCACAGTAAGATATATTGTGTGATTAATCACTATAAATGTTTATGTTTAACAGATCTTTTATTTCTTATAGTATTTCACTGATTCAGGTTTAAGAACCTTGGTTCTGAACAACCATTATAATGCAACACAATACATATTTATCATAAATAAATCATTTATCACAATAACCATTATGTTTGTACCAGATTCTTTAAGTCCTCAATCACGTTTGTTAATATATAAGGAATTTTTCCGCCACATTTCAATACATAACATATATCTACACGTGTGGAAATATATGTATATGTTTTTATAAATTTTTCTTTGGCTTTTATAATTAAGGTGTAAGATATCCTTCTGAAGAGAATACTAGATAATATTATAGGTTATGTGCGTGTGTGTGTGTGTGTGTGTGTGTGTGTGTGTGTGTGTGTGTGTGTGTGTGAGCCCACATAGGAGTGAAAACATATTTTACACTTACAAGGTTAAGAGACGGGGCAACACGAGTGTACAAATCCTTCCTCAAAAGACTCACGTGATAATGATTAAAGTAGTATACACACACACACACACACACACACACACACACACACACACACACACACAAACACACGCACAAACACACACACACACACACACACACACACACACACACACACACACACACACACACACACACACACACACACACACACACACACAGAGCGGCGCTTTCAATTTTTGATGTAGATTGATTTCCTATCTTAGTTTCATCTACGGAATTCTACATCTTCAGTTCAGCACAACATTGTGGTAATGAAGGGAAAGTCACCACATTTACAAGCCGAATGCACGTAGCTTATCCCACCTCGTTGGAGAGAAAACTTACCTGTATTTGAATTAATGAACGGGCACAGAGAAGAGAAAATTTTATCACACATTTATTATACAACTATATAATTCATATAATATACATTACCACATTTCCTGCACTTTCCATCACAAATTTGCTGAGGTTATAACCTTGTAGTTACCATTACCTTACAACCTTAAGGATGGTGGTCTACAACACCTCTAGATTGATGGAGAAAACGAAAAGTTTCGTTTTACTATTAAGACCACAGAAATACGGTAATTCCACATCACTACCACTAACTACTAGTTATTTTACTTGTTGATTTTCACGGCTAAGATTTTCATCCTCTGAGCGAAGCCATACAATAATCGTCCTTATCTACTCTGAGCATTGGATAGCCTCCTGATGATCAAGATTGCTGTTTTGGTTGTCCGTTTCCCTTGTTACTGCTGCGCCTCACTGCACACCTTACATGAGTGCCTTCCACAGTATTAGGGACAGCTGCTGGGCCTCACTGTAGCTACTTCTGGGACGGTTGCCAATCTTCCTCGTATTCCCTCATGACCACAGCGCCAAACCGACTCCCGCCATCAGGCCGAAACGCACAAACATTTCTGACAAAATTGAGACAACCGATTTCGCGTCAGTTTTGACACCATGTGAATTTATACGACAATTACGTTCAAGATGCTTGGTTTTTCGTTCATGGATTGAACAGAAGCAACCAACGATGGTTGCTACTGCCCAATCCATGAAGTCCCCCCCACCACGGAAAGGTAACCAAGCTTCGGGGGGGATGGGTGTTTACCCTGACGCCAACGGAGAAACTCAATATTAGTGCAGAGATCTTTTCCTCGGTAAAGAAAGTGTAGCCGGACTCCGCCCTCATGAGGTTACTGCACGACAGCAAAGATCACCCTTTGGTAGGCTGTGCTATAGGCAGCACAGCTCCGTCAAAGATCTCACTCCATAAGTGAACTTATATAGATTCCTTTTTTAACATTTTGTCTTGTCTATAAGGAACTCATCAGTTCTTCTCCAGTGAAAGCAAAAAATCATCGAGAAATTCATTTGCTTCCTTAATATCAGGATCTTGTGGCTCTGTGTGGGGGACGGGGCTGGTGGGCTGTGTGTCTGGCTGTGTCTGGGGAGCGGGGCTGGTGGTCTCTGTGACTGGCTGTGTCTGGGGAGCGGGGCTGGTGGTCTCTGTGACTTGCTGTGTCTGGGAAGGCTGGGTCTCTGTGACTGCTGTGTCTGGAAGGCTGGTCTCTGTGGCTGGCTGTGTCTGGAGATCAGGGGAAGTCTTGGGCATAAATTTCAATATACTGTGAGCGATATCGTCTCTCAACCGATTCCTCTCGATCTTCTCTTGCACGGCCTTCATGATGCGTTTGGGCGGCTTTCTCCATTTTCTTTGCATTTCAGTTGGTGATCCTGCGCCATCGAGCCACATGATACCAGAATAGTATCGTTCCTGTTTCCCAACGGGTCCAATCTTGGTGTCACACATGATGCCGAGTGAACCCAAATGGCGGCCGATGTTTACGTTGGAAGCCACGGGCTCGTTATGTATCTTGCAGTAACTTTCATACCGTTGCTGCAGCTCTTTCCTGCTGATAAGGTACCGCTTCATAGTAATAGTCTTTCCCTTCATTTGAACGAAGGTATTCATGAAACTAACAAAGGAAGCCTTTCCTTTGTAATCCCGTTTGTAGTAACAGAAGGCCATTGAAGACGTGGATTGGGTCAGGCGAAGTAACACAGACTAACAAGATAGTCCTCTAATCAGTGGTTCTGTATCAGCACTGAACTCGAAATACGTCAGAACGACAATTTCAACCCAGGGCTGGAGGGCCAATTGATGATATTCTCACGTCTTGCTCAACCAAGTAACCTCGGTTAGACCTTGCTTATATTCAAATATAGTAAAGTTAATATAGTGAAGCTTGATGATTCTATTCATATGTAAGTTGCAATGTAGTTTGTGTATATATATATATATATATATATATATATATATATATATATATATATATATATATATATATATATATATATATATATATATATATATATATATATATATATATATATATATATATATATATATATATATATATATATATATATATATATTTTCAATAATGGATGGAACTTGGCTCCTAAGGTGATTTTGTTGTTGGAGTGGGACCTCCAGCCATTCTGTCCACCTTTTCCCTTTCTAGACATGTGGTGGTGCATTGGGTAGTGTGGCAACCTTCGTCTTCATCTTTTTGGGTGCAGGCTTTCAAACCTCGTGGAGTAGTTGTGGGGTTTGCTTCTTTGCTGCACCCGACATAGCCATCTGGGCGTAGCTATCTACCCGGGCTGGTGGGTCAGCCACCATAGCTACACGCTCACTCGGTACCTGGGCTGGTGGACGAGCAGCCTTCCTTTCTTCCATGGCTACAGTCTGCCTAACGACCTGGGGTTGTGGAGCAGCCATCCTTACTACCACCCAGGTTGGTTGGGCAGCCTTCTTTCGTTTCTTTGCTACACCCTTCTGGTTGGGCTGGTTGGGCAACCTTCTTTTTCCTCTTCTTCGATACAACCTGCCAACCGAATTCGTCTGCTGGTGGGTCCGTTTCTTTCATGGATACAACCTCTGTAGCCACTTGGGCTGGCCGGTCAACCTTCGGTTGTAGGTAAAAGTATATATATAGAATAATGTGGTTATCATCAGCAGCCAGAGGCCATTCCTCCCTCCTTGCCTGTAGAGTTCTTGATTTTCTGGAAAGTTCTACGAGATTCTGGTAAGATAAATACCATTGAGAGGACGTTGTTAGGGGACAGTCAGGTTCAGTTTAGAGTTGGTTGTGGGATGGTCCTTTTACTGTGTCGTATCAGCCAGATGGGTATTTCTTTTCCTGATTTTCGTTAAAGTTTCTATTTTCTAGAGGCATAATGTAGAACACTATTTTCCCTGAGTTTATCAGTTTTGTTGTTATAATTTCATTATCATCATCTGTCTCATTATTGTTGATTTTCAGATATTTAATGTTATCTTCGTGTTTCCCGTGGAATCGTCTGACATCTTGGTACAAGACTTTCTGGTCACAATATTTCTGCACTGGGGAGTTGATCGTATTCTTTTATTGCAGGTTTTGTTATTATCTTGCTTTACATTAAGGTCTACTGGAGGTTTTCCCAATGCTGGTTGAACATATGTCCAGCAACAGGAGATAGCGTAAGATACAGTATTGATGAAACTTATCTATCTATATACCTATCTAAATATCGCTCTATCAATCTATCAATCAAACTATCTATCTATCTATCTATCTATCTTTATCTGAAAGTCAACAATAATAATATCATTGATATATGAAGTATAACAATGTCCTCTCAATGGCAATTATCTCACCAGAATCTTCTAGAACCTTCCAGAAAACTATGAACTCTGCAGGGAAGGAGGGAGGAATGGTCTCCGGCTATTGATAAAACCATATTATTCCATATATATGTTTATATATACATATTTATGTATATATATGAATGTATATATAACGTACAGAATAATGCAGCCATCATCAGTAACGAAGAAAACTGAAAAGATGAGGTCCCAACGAGATTCGAACTCGGATTGCTGGATCCAAAGTCCAGAGTGCTAACCCTTACACCATGGGACCTGATAAGAAAAGATGTGATTTCATCTAAATGTTTTACATATAATCAACCAGAGGCCATTCCTCCCTCCCTGCCTGCAGGGTTCAAGGTTTTCTAGAAGGTTCTCGAAGATTCTGGTAAGATCATTACCTTTGAGAGGTCGTCGTTAGATGACAGTCAGGTTCACTCTATGGTTGGTGTTTGTAGTTGGTTGTCCGAGGATGTTGTTATACTTGATCAATTTTGTAATTGTTGACTTTCAGGTAGGAAGTACTCATTTACGATGCATCCTTGTACTCACAACAACCTTATGAGTCACTTCAAGATTTATCTTCACTACAACTTTATCTTCACTACACTATTAAGGTTGAAGTCAATGGTCACATTCACTACAATCTCAACACGACTGGTCTTATACCTAACCCATATTATCACTACATCCATGTACATGTATTTCTTGCAGAATAACGCAGATATCAATGATTTCTGTGAAAGTTGACATATACAGCCTTACGTATCTATCGATCTATCTAATATCTGTTTTTTACCTATCAATCTACCGATCTATCTATCTATCTATCTTTCTAAATCAGAAAGTCAACAACAATATCATTAATGATACGTATAACTACGTCCTCTCAATGGCAGTTCCTACCCAGAATCTTCGAGAACCTTCTAGAAAACCTTGAACCCTGCAGGCAGGGAGGGAGGAATGGCCTCTGGTTGATTATATGTAAAACATTTAGATGAAATCACATCTTTTCTTATCAGGTCCCATGGTGTAAGGGTTAGCACTCTCGACTCTAAATCCAGCAATCCGAGTTCGAATCTCGTTGGCACCTCACCTTTTCAGTTTTCTTAGAAACTGATGATGGAACTGAGCCATATAGTTGACCTTCGATGGACATATATTTCTTACGGCCCACCATTTTATTTAAGTATGAAGATCTCACGGCAGAGAGGAAACGTGTGATATTCAAAATCAAAAGCCGCAATTGCCCTCATGGTAATGGTCGACATGTTTGCAGACAGATGACACAGACATGTGAGAAGTTAGACAAATATGGACGTTCCTGGTTGCTGTATAGCCTAGGTTTATTATCACCTGTAATGAAGGAGAAATGTTGCACATTATTCCACACCTTTTTATTTAGGCTAGGTTAGGCTAGGATGAATAGGGTCCATAACGTAACAGAGCTGGGAAATGCATCATATCGGATCTGTATTTGTGCAAAATGGCGCAAGTTTGTGGAAGTGATTTACGCAATGCCGGAGAGAATCCACCTCCACCAGAAATAATGTCTCAGACCATACAACATCTGCTGTTGGACGAGCAGGGGACATTAGACCAATATATTCCTGTAGTTTACTGCTGTTCCCAAACACGCAGCAAGACATTCGTAAAAGCGTTAAACTGAACTTTTCCATCGGTTTTCATATCTTTAATTACTTACACCAGTTCCAACAGATGGAAAAAATCATTTGAAAAATCAGAAATTATTTGCCTATAAAAAGCATTTTGATCGATCGTACCAAATATTCAATTATTTATGTACCCGACGAAATATTCAGTCACTCCTATATCCAACATTTTTCCCGCTGGCTGGTGCCGTTAAAGTCATATGGTAATTTACCGCAATTAGATTATGGATATATTCATCTATATGGAATGGCTCAGCGTGAAGAAACATATATATTTTCACTAAATCCTCCTCTTCACTACATAGTTCTAACACATCTTGACTACACCATTGTATGACCACATTGTGTTCTTATCTTCACCACAGCCTCGGCAAAATTGATGTTTTCTTTACACATCAGGGTAGATGGCCATCTTTATGATGACAGAGAACACACATAACATATTAAACCACTTATCTTTAGTCACTTTAATCTAATTTCTGCTGATAAAAACGAATTATAATGAAAATCCTTGTGTTCTGTGACAGGACATTGTACGGGTGAAGGAACTGTTGTCAGGCACATGTATTAAACTATTGAGAAATAAACTTAACTGTATTAAAGTATTAACTTCACTATATTAGACTTCTCTATATTAAGCTATGCTAGGATATGATCAGTTCCCAGGTTATATAAGGGCGGGAGCCGGACCGAGAGCATCATTTGAGCTGTGACCTCTGTCGAGAGAACATCTCTGCTCCGCCTTGCAAGCTCCCTCAACCTTTCCTCGAACACTTCAATATGATAATGTTCACCAAGGAGGTAGGACGATCCTCCTTTGTCCAGGAGATGGAATTTGAATATGTCCATGTATTTGACATGGGCTATGGCTGTGTGGACATGGAAGTGGAATACCCAGACGTGGAAGTGATGGATGGAGTGGAACTTGGCTGTGTGGATATGGAGGTGGAATACCCAGACGTTGAAGAGAAGGATGGAGTGGAATTGGTGGAATACCCGGACGTGGAAGTCATGGATGGAGTGGAATTTGGCTGTGTGGATATGGAGGTGGAATACCCAGAAGTGGAATTGGAGGAAATGGAATATGGGTGAAGCTGGTATGAACGCCATATGGATTTGGTGAAGGTTGACCTCGTAATGTGTTGACGTAAAATAGGTCAACCACTGTGACCATGTGGCGGGGAGGGCCACATCCACCAACCACGAAGCGAGCCCCACCACGAAGTATCCTTGCTGCATCCACGTACGAGAACCACCGCGGGATTGCCGTCATCCAGTACTCCTGCTATGCCTCCTACAAGAAGGCACTTCTTGCCAGACGTGACACCACTTTCCGTCAACGGTCGCTGTGCAAAAGTGAAACCTCACCGTCCCACTGATGCTGGCCAAGTACCTCGCCCACTCAAGTGGCACTGCAGCCCACACGCCCTACCAGACCCACCATCCATGAGGAAATGCAGGTCCCAGCCCACTGTCAGGCCCACCTTCAGGGAGACATGCAGGTCTCAGGACCTGTCAGGCCCACTATTCAAGACCGACTTGGTCCCCCAACACATGTCAGGCCCAGCGTTCTAGACCGACTGGGACCAATAACACATGACATGTCCTACGTTACACACCGACTGCACTCCGCACCACGTACGGGCGTTAAAAGGCGTGTCGAGATGACACACGCTCCCCGTGCCAAAAGATTCAGTTGGTGAGGAACCTGAGTCCTTTCTTCCTGCTGGTGCTGCAGGAGAACACGGCCCTAGAGTGGACACTGGAGGTGTGTTTGTGTTTGTGTTTGGGTTATCACTGAGGAACCAACACCAAGACAACTTTAGTTTCGGCCCTGCCAAGGATTACGTTAACCTGGCGGAAGTCTGGCTTTCTCCCAGTAGTGGATGACACATAATATCTACGTAGGGACGTTGAAAAACAAAGAAAGAAAAAAATGGGAACATTATCCGCCCCAAAAAAATACATAAATTCACGGGGATAATTTCCTTCGTCGTCAAAGAAAAAATGAAACTCTTCCGACGCTACCCTGCCTTCCATAAAGCAACCCTCAAAGAAATCACTTTGCGCAAGGACTCGGTTAGCCAATCTTCATATGACTGGCGCTATTGTTCCCTCTGATTAATTCATTTTTCAAGATTAAGGAAAGTTATAATAAAAATATTGTATTGAGTTTCTCCGTTGGCGTCAGGGTAAACACCCATCCCCCCCGAAGCTTGGTTACCTTTCCGTGGTGGGGGGGACTTCATGGATTGGGCAGTAGCAACCATCGTTGGTTGCTTCTGTTCAATCCATGAACGAAAAACCAAGCATCTTGAACGTAATTGTCGTATAAATTCACTTGGTGTCAAAACTGACGCGAAAGCGGTTGTCTCAATTTTGTCAGAAATGTTTGTGCGTTTCGGCCTGATGGCGGGAGTCGGTTTGGCGCTGTGGTCATGAGGGAATACGAGGAAGATTGGCAACCGTCCCAGAAGTAGCTACAGTGAGGCCCAGCAGCTGTCCCTAATACTGTGGAAGGCACTCATGTAAGGTGTGCAGTGAGGCGCACCAGTAACAAGGGAAACGGACAACCAAAACAGCAATCTTGATCATCAGGAGGCTATCCAATGCTCAGAGTAGATAAGGACGAGTATTGTATGGCTTCGCTCAGAGGATGAAAATCTTAGCCGTGAAAATCAACAAGTAAAATAACTAGTAGTTAGTGGTAGTGAAGTGGAATTACCGCATTTCTGTGGTCTTAATAGTAAAACGAAACTTTTCGTTTTCTCCATCAATCTAGAGGTGTTGTAGATCACCATCCTTAATTAAGGTTGTAAGGTAATGGTAACTACAGGGTTATGACCTCAGTAAATTTGTGATGGAAAGTGCAGGAAATGTGGTAATGTATATAATATAGATTATATAGTTGTATAATAAATGTGTAGAAAAATTTTTGTCTTCTCTGTTCCCGTTCATTAATTCAAATACAGGTAAGTTTTCTCTCTAACGAGGTGGGATAAGCTACGTGCACTCGGCTTGTAAATGTGGTGACTTTCCCTTCATTACCACAATGGTGTGCTGAACTGAAGATGTAGAATTCCGTAGACGAAACTAAGATAGGAAATCAATCTACATCAAAAATTAAAGGCGATGCTCTGTGTGTGTGTGTGTGTGTGTGTGTGTGTGTGTGTGTGTGTGTGTGTGTGTGTGTTTGTGTGTATGTGTGTGTGTGTGTGTGTGTGTACCACTTTAATCATTATCACGTGAGTCTTTTGAGGAAGGATTTGTACACTCGTGTTGCCCCGTCTTTTAACCTTGTAAATGTAAAATATGTTTTCACTCCTGTGTGTGCGCTCACACACACACACACACACACACACACACACACACACACACACACACACACACACACACACACATATAACCTATAATATTATCTAGTATTTTCTTCAGACGGATATCTTACACCTTGATTATAAAAGCCAAAGGAAAATTTATAAAAACATTTACATATATTTACACACGAGTAGATATATGTTATGTATTGAAATGTGGCGGAAAAATTATTTATTAACAAACGTGATTGAGGACGTAAAGAATCAGGTACAAACATAATGGTTATTGTGATAAGTGATTTGTTTATGATAAATATGTATTGTGTTGCATTATAATGGTTGTTCAGAACCAAGGTTTTTAAACCTGAATCAGTGAAATACTATCAGAAATAGAAAACCTGTTAAACATAAACATTTATTGTGATTAACCACAGAATATATTTTCCTCTGGGTATGTAAAAGAAAATATAGTACAGGGAGCTAGTTTGAGGAAGAGTATTTCATATTTTAACAAAATATTTACCTGTAATAGCGTCCTTTATCTTTCGTCATCATTTCTTATGTTTCCTTTCAAGAAATGTCTTTTATCTAACATAAAAATTCTGTCTAGGTATTTGATTAATGTTGTCCAAGGATGAGCTACATGCCACACGTGGTCAGGTCACATTGGTGGTGGTCAGGTCAGTGGGCGGTGTGTGTGTGTGTGTGTGTGTGTGTGTAGCCCCTGGGTTCACGTTGGCCACAGCCACCCACCGGCCAGCCGGGCGGTAGTTTATAACTAAGACTGGTAGTTTCACATGCCACTTGGAGTGTCCCTCACTACAGAACTTGAGCAGCTCTTATCCTGAGGTGGAGCAGTTGATCCTCTCCACCAGGCTGGTACACTTGGTCTGCACCAGGTGGCTCCCTCCTGGTCATCCTGAGTGGTTGGTTGCTGTGTGGGATTTAATGACCATTGACTTGTGAAGGTCATTAGACCAGCCATCATTTGATCATCTGATAAAACATGAAGCAACGCCAAATATTACATGATCCATCTAAACTATTGAGAATGATGAAGTCTGATATTGTTACGTTACGTCATCCAATCTTGCCACTCACATGTTACGGTAATCACGACTACAAACATAGTGTTGTTACGACTGATATTACTGTATGTACTGTAGTAAAGTACTGTGTTTATGTGGATAACATGTGGACGTCAGAGGAGGCAAGAGCATCATCAGAGACAAATTCTCTATTCTATGTTGTATCCTCAATTTTGTCTGCGGTGATCAACACCCCTTTATCCACCAAGATATTATCTTGCTCTTTCTTTCCATCATTCTTTAGTATTAAAGATTTTGTTCTCTCAAGCAAGATAGAATTATCAATAATTTTTAATGTCATCTTGGTCCCCGGTAT
>NC_092232.1:59907007-59931277 GCF_036320965.1 Panulirus ornatus
ATGCTTGACTTGCTATACTGAGAGACAGACACACTGACACAAGCCACTATTGGCTAAATTAAGAAAAAAATGAAGAGATTGTTTCTTGAAAGAATTTATCAAATCTAAGGCGCTTACTCTAAGTCATTCATCCTTTTCTTCTTTTTAGGAGCCAATTACAAATTAAGACAAACTAGTTTTCCATTACAAGAATTATAGAGCTATATAATCAATTCAAAATTTACATAGTAGGTATACATTCTATTAAAATGTGTTTAGATGAAATTCTAATTCTTTAATGTTCTTATCAGTTTAGACTATGAAAAAACTTTACTGACAAATAAAGCCAGATAAGAGTGTGTCATAAGACAAGACCCCTGCCCAGCTGGGACTTGGCCAAACATAAACAACCACTTTTCTTATAGCGATTAGTCAAGGTTTCTGGGTCGAGCACCAGGATCTATTGACTTCCGTCCGACATAATATATTTTCTCTGATCCTTCATCATCATCACCACACTCCCGGCACCCATCAATAAACCCTTCCCAAATTCCTCACTTCCTTATAAACTCGTCCCTGTAGTCAACAATTAAGAAACCTAAACCGACCAAAAAGCATTACGTTGTTCAACAATGTAAACCCCAGCTAGGGTGAGCCTTAGACACTCTTACGGTATATTGTGATGGACGAAGGATTTACCACCCTAGTAATGTATTACACATTTACTTTATCTAAAAATCTATGACTAATTATAGAATGCAGATAGTAAAAGTGTATTTTCCTTGTGGATTTATATTGAAAATATACGAAATATTTTATCTAAAATGATTATCTTATACGAGAATGAATAAAATCTCATAATTTTTCTGGAGCACAGGGTACAGAAATGTATGTAATGTGAAACCGGTAGAATTAACCTATCTAACATAAAGATTTCTATTTTGCAAATAACATAAATGTTTTACATGTAGAAATCATTGATATCTTGACCAACCTAAACATAATACCATCAAATTTTATATTACAAGTTTCTTATCCGGGTTTTACGCATTAAAACGATATTGCCTACAGAAAAGTCATGTAGTTATCATCAGCACAAGGTTTAGAAGGTCTTAAACAAGTTATGAGTTTATATTCTTCAAAACTTTAGTAAGATCTATTAATTATACTTTGAAAAATAGACTTGTTTATTTTACTGTGATAAACACTAATTAAGAAATTATCGAGGTTTTTCTTAATAATATTCCTTATGAATCAATATGAATTCTTTTTAGAGGATATATATATATATATATATATATATATATATATATATATATATATATATATATATATATATATATATATATATATATATATATACATATATACATATATTTTTTTTTTTTTTTTTTTTTTTATACTTTGTCGCTGTCTCCCGCGTTTGCGAGGTAGCGCAAAGAAACAGACGAAAGAAATGGCCCAACCCCCCCATACACATGTATATACATACGTCCACACACGCAAATATACATACCTACACAGCTTTCCATGGTTTACCCCAGACGCTTCACATGCCTTGATTCAATCCACTGACAGCACGTCAACCCCGGTATACCACATCGATCCAATTCACTCTATTCCTTGCCCTCCTTTCACCCTCCTGCATGTTCAGGCCCCGATCACACAAAATCTTTTTCACTCCATCTTTCCACCTCCAATTTGGTCTCCCTCTTCTCCTCGTTCCCTCCACCTCCGACACATATATCCTCTTGGTCAATCTTTCCTCACTCATTCTCTCCATGTGCCCAAACCACTTCAAAACACCCTCTTCTGCTCTCTCAACCACGCTCTTTTTATTTCCACACATCTCTCTTACCCTTACGTTACTCACTCGATCAAACCACCTCACACCACACATTGTCCTCAAACATCTCATTTCCAGCACATCCATCCTCCTGCGCACAACTCTATCCATAGCCCACGCCTCGCAACCATACAACATTGTTGGAACCACTATTCCTTCAAACATACCCATTTTTGCTTTCCGAGATAATGTTCTCGACTTCCACACATTCTTCAAGGCCCCCAGAATTTTCGCCCCCTCCCCCACCCTATGATCCACTTCCGCTTCCATGGTTCCATCCGCTGCCAGATCCACTCCCAGATATCTAAAACACTTCACTTCCTCCAGTTTTTCTCCATTCAAACTCACCTCCCAATTGACTTGACCCTCAACCCTACTGTACCTAATAACCTTGCTCTTATTCACATTTACTCTTACCTTTCTTCTCCCACACACTTTACCAAACTCAGTCACCAGCTTCTGCAGTTTCTCACATGAATCAGCCACCAGCGCTGTATCATCAGCGAACAACAACTGACTCACTTCCCAAGCTCTCTCATCCCCAACAGATTTCATACTTGCCCCTCTTTCCAAAACTCTTGCATTCACCTCCCTAACAACCCCATCCATAAACAAATTAAACAACCATGGAGACATCACACACCCCTGCCGCAAACCTACATTCACTGAGAACCAATCACTTTCCTCTCTTCCTACACGTACACATGCCTTACATCCTCGATAAAAACTTTTCACTGCTTCTAACAACTTTCCTCCCACACCATATATTCTTAATACCTTCCACAGAGCATCTCTATCAACTCTATCATATACCTTCTCCAGATCCATAAATGCTACATACAAATCCATTTGCTTTTCTAAGTATTTCTCACATACATTCTTCAAAGCAAACACCTGATCCACACATACTCTACCACTTCTGAAACCACACTGCTCTTCCCCAATCTGATGCTCTGTACATGCCTTCACCCTCTCAATCAATACCCTCCCATATAATTTACCAGGAATACTCAACAAACTTATACCTCTGTAATTTGAGCATTCACTCTTATCCCCTTTGCCTTTGTACAATGGCACTATGCACGCATTCCGCCAATCCTCAGGCACCTCACCATGCGTCATACATACATTAAATAACCTTACCAACCAGTCAACAATACAGTCACCCCCTTTTTTAATAAATTCCACTGCAATACCATCCAAACCTGCTGCCTTGCCGGCTTTCATCATCCGCAAAGCTTTCACTACCTCTTCTCTGTTTACCAAATCATTTTCCCCAACCCTCTCACTTTGCACACCACCTCGACCAAAACACCCTATATCTGCCACTCTATCATCAAACACATTCAACAAACCTTCAAAATACTCACTCCATCTCCTTCTCACATCACCACTACTTGTTATCACCTCCCCATTTGCGCCCTTCACTGAAGTTCCCATTTGCTCCCTTGTCTTACGCACTTTATTTACCTCCTTCCAGAACACCTTTTTATTCTCCCTAAAATTTAATGATACTCTCTCACCCCAACTCTCATTTGCCCTTTTTTTCACCTCTTGCACCTTTCTCTTGACCTCCTGTCTCTTTCTTTTATACATCTCCCACTCAATTGCATTTTTTCCCTGCAAAAATCGTCCAAATGCCTCTCTCTTCTCTTTCACTAATACTCTTACTTCTTCATCCCACCACTCACTACCCTTTCTAATCAACCCACCTCCCACTCTTCTCATGCCACAAGCATCTTTTGCGCAATCCATCACTGATTCCCTAAATACATCCCACTCCTCCCCCATTATATTTTAATTTTGCTTTGTCGCTGTCTCCCGCGCCTGCGAGGTAACGCAAGGAAACAGACGAAAGAAATGGCCCAACCCGCCCCCACACACATGCACACACACACACACGTCCACACACGCAAACATACACACCCACACATCCCAACGTACACACATGTATACACACACAGACACACATATATACATACATGCACACAATTCACACTGTCTGCCCCTACTCACCCCCATAGCCACCCCGCCACACATGGAATAACATCCCCCTCCCCCTGCGAGGCAGCGCCAGGAAAAGACAACAAAGGCCCCATTCGCTCACACTCAGTCTCTAGCTGTCATGCAATAATGCCCGAAACCACAGCTCCCTTTCCACATCCAGGCCCCACACAACTTTCCATGGTTTACCCCAGACGCTTCACATGCCCTAATTCAATCCACTGACAGCACGTCAATTCACTCTATTCCTTGCCCGCCTTTCACCCTCCTGCATGTTCAGGCCCCGATCACACAAAATCTTTTTCACTCCATCTTTCCAACTTCAATTTGGTCTCCCACTTCTCCTCGTTCACTCCACCTCCGACACATGTATCCTCTTGGTCAATCTTTCCTCACTCATTCTCTCCATGTGCCCAAACCATTTCAAAACACCCTCTTCTGCTCTCTCAAACACGCTCTTTTTATTTCCACACATCTCTCTTACCCTTACAATACTTACCCGATCAAACCACCTCGCACCACACATTGTCCTCAAACATCTCATTTCCAGCACATCCATCCTCCTGCGCACAACTCTATCCATACCCCAAAACCTCGCAACCATACAACATTGTTGGAACCACTATTCCTTCAAACATACCCATTTTTGCTTTCCGAGATAATGTTCTCGACTTCCACACATTCTTCAAGGCTCCCAGGATTTTCGCCCCCTCCCCCACCCTATGATTCACTTCCGCTTCCATGGTTCCATCCGCTGCCAGATCCACTCCCAGATATCTAAAACACTTTACTTCCTCCAGTTTTTCTCCATTCAAACTTACCTCCCAATTGACTTGGTATATGCACAGACACACACACACACACACACACACACACACACACATATGAATATATATATATATATATATATATATATATATATATATATATATATATATATATATATATATATATATATATATATATATATATATATATATATATATATATATATATATATATATATATATATATATATATATATATATATATATATATATATATATATATATATATATATATATATATAACCTGGATGTTTTGGCTCTGAGTGAAACGAAGCTCAAGGGTAAAGGGGAAGAATGGTTTAGGAATGTCTTGGGAGTAAAGTCAGGGGTTAGTGAGAGGACAAGAGCAAGGGAAGGAGTAGCACTACTCCTGAAACAGGAGTTGTGGGAGTATGTGATAGAATGTAAGAAAGTAAATTCTCGATTAATATGTGTAAAACTGAAAGTTGATGGAGAGAGATGGGTGATTATTGGTGCATATGCACCTGGGCATGAGAAGAAAGATCATGAGAGGCAAGTGTTTTGGGAGCAGCTGAATGAGTGTGTTAGTGGTTTTGATGCACGAGACCGGGTTATAGTGATGGGTGATTTGAATGCAAAGGTGAGTAATGTGGCAGTTGAGGGAATAATTGGTATACATGGGGTGTCCAGTGTTGTAAATAGAAATGGTGAAGAGCTTGTAGATTTATGTGCTGAAAAAGGACTGGTGATTAGGAATACCTGGTTTAAAAAGCGAGATATACATAAGTATACGTATGTAAGTAGGAGAGATGACCAGAGAGCGTTATTGGATTACGTGTTTATTGACAGGCGCGGGAAAGAGAGACTTTTGGATGTTAATGTGCTGAGAGGTGCAACTGGAGGGATGTCTGATCATTATCTTGTGGAGGCTAAGGTGAAGATTTGTATGGGTTTTCAGAAAAGAAGAGTGAATGTTGGGGTGAAGAGGGTGGTGAGAGTAAGTGAGCTTGGGAAGGAGACTTGTGTGAGGAAGTACCGGAAGAGACTGAGTACAGAATGGAAAAAGGTGAGAAAAATAGAAGTAAGGGGAGTGGGGGAGGAATGGGATGTATTTAGGGAATCAGTGATGGATTGCGCAAAAGATGCTTGTGGCATGAGAAGAATGGGAGGTGGGTTGATTAGAAAGGGTAGTGAGTGCTGGGATGAAGAAGTAAGATTATTAGTGAAAGAGAGGAGAGAGGCATTTGGACGATTTTTGCATTGAAAAAATGCAATTGAGTGGGAGATGTATAAAAGAAAGAGACAGGAGGTCAAGAGAAAGGTGCAAGAGGTGAAAAAAAGGGCAAATGAGAGTTGGGGTGAGAGAGTATCATTAAATTTTAGGGAGAATAAAAAGATGTTCTGGAAGGATGTAAATAAAGTGCGTAAGACAAGGGAGCAAATGGGAACTTCAGTGAAGGTCGCAAATGGGGAGGTGATAACAAGAAGTGGTGATGTGAGAAGGAGATGGAGTGAGTATTTTGAAGGTTTGTTGAATGTGTTTGATGATAGAGTGGCAGATATAGGGTGTTTTGGTCGAGGTGGTGTGCAAAGTGAGAGGGTTAGGGAAAATGATTTGGTAAAGAGAGAAGAGGTAGTAAAAGCTTTGCGGAAGATTAAAGCCGGCAAGGCAGCAGGTTTGGATGGTATTGCAGTGGAATTTATTAAACAAGGGGGTGACTGTATTGTTGACTGGTTGGTAAGGTTATTTAATGAATGTATGACTCAAGGTGAGGTGCCTGAGGATTGGCGGAATGCGTGCATAGTGCCGTTGTACAAAGGCAAAGGGGATAAGCGTGAGTGCTCAAATTAGAGAAGTAAAAGCTTGTTGAGTATCCCTGGTAAATTATATGGGAGGGTATTGATTGAGAGGGTGAAGGCATGTACAGAGCATCAGATTGGGGAAGAGCAGTGTGGTTTCAGAAGTGGTAGAGTATGTGTGGATCAGGTGTTTGCTTTGAAGAATGTATGTGAGAAATACTTGGAAAAGCAAATGGATTTGTATGTAGCATTTATGGATCTGGAGAAGGCATATGATAGAGTTGATAGAGATGCTCTGTGGAAGGTATTAAGAATATATGGTGTGGGAGGCAAGTTGTTAGAAGCAATGAAAAGTTTTTATCGAGGATGTAAGGCATGTGTACGTGTAGGAAGAGAGGAAAGTGATTGGTTCTCAGTGAATGTAGGTTTGCGGCAGGGGTGTGTGATGTCTCCATGGTTGTTTGAATTGTTTATGGATGGGGTTGTTAGGGAGGTGAATGCAAGAGTTTTGGAAAGAGGGGCAAGTATGAAATCTGTTGTGGATGAGAGAGCTTGGGAAGTGAGTCAGTTGTTGTTCGCTGATGATACAGCGCTGGTGGCTGATTCATGTGAGAAACTGCAGAAGCTGGTGACTGAGTTTGGTAAAGTGTATGAAAGAAGAAAGTTAAGAGTAAATGTGAATAAGAGCAAGGTTATTAGGTACAGTAGGGTTGAGGGTCAAGTCAATTGGGAGGTAAGTTTGAATGGAGAAAAACTGGAGGAAGTAAAGTGTTTTAGATATCTGGGAGTGGATCTGGCAGCGGATGGAACCATGGAAGCGGAAGTGAATCATAGGGTGGGGGAGGGGGCGAAAATCCTGAGAGCCTTGAAGAATGTGTGGAAGTCGAGAACATTATCTCGGAACGCAGAAATGGGTATGTTTGAAGGAATAGTGGCTCCAACAATGTTGTATGGTTGCGAGGCGTGGGCTATGGATAGAGTTATGCGCAGGAGGGTGGATGTGCTGGAAATGAGATGTTTGAGGACAATGTGTGGTGTGAGGTGGTTTGATCGAGTGAGTAATGTAAGGGTAAGAGAGATGTGTGGAAATAAAAAGAACGTGGTTGAGAGAGCAGAAGAGGGTGTTTTGAAATGGTTTGGGCACATGGAGAGAATGAGTGAGGAAAGATTGACCAAGAGGATATATGTGTCGGAGGTGGAGGGAACGAGGAGAAGTGGGAGACCAAATTGGAGGAGGAGAGATGGAGTGAAAAAGATTTTTTGTGATTGGGGCCTGAACATGCAGGAGGGTGAAAGGCGGGCAAGGAATAGATTTAATTGGATCGATGTGGTATACCGGGGTTGACGTGCTGTCAGTGGACTGAATCAGGGAATGTGAAGCGTCTGGGGTAAATCATGGAAAGTTGTGTGGGGCCTGGATGTGGAAAGGGAGCTGTGGTTTCGGGCATTATTGCGTGAGAGCTGGAGACTGAGTGTGAACGAATGGGGCCTTTGTTGTCTTTTCCTAGTGCTACCTCGCACACGTGAGGGGGGAGGGGGATGGTGTTCCATGTGTGGCGAGGTGGCGATGGGAATGAATAGGGGCAGGCAGTGTGAATTGTGTGCATGGGTATATATGTATGTGTCTCTGTGTGTATATATATGTGTATATTGAGATGTATAGGTATGTATATTTGCGTGTGTGGGCGTGTGTGTGTACATTATGTATGGGGGTTGGTTGTGCCATTTCTTTCGTCTGTTTCCTTGCGCTACCTTGCGCTACAAAGCAAAATAAATATAGATAATATATATATATATATATATATATATATATATATATATATATATATATATATATATATATATATATATATATATATATATATATATATATATATATATGTGTGTGTGTGTGTGTGTGTGTGTGTGTGTGTGTGTGCAGATACCAATAAAATGGCAGGAGTGGATTATACGTACAAAAAAGGTGCTTATTAAAGATAAAATACTGAATAGTGGTGAAAACCTCTGTATTTAGTCCATTTAGAAAGTAGTAAATTGAATTATATCTAGAGGGCAATAAGTTTTCAAGTAGTAATGAAATTTGTTCTACATCAAAATCAAACAGAAAATAAAAAAAAAAATCATAAAAGCCTAATACGTTTGTGTTGCTTATCCAGGTCCATTTTTACTAAGTAATGTTGGGACGGCTCCACCCACTTTAATCACTTTAGTACATAGAATATATTATCGTCGATGTTAAAGAGTTTTCCCTTTTGATGTTATCCTTAAAATGAAGGTTAAGGAAAGTGAGATAGAGCTTAACCTTAAAGTTAGGATAGCTAAGGCATTCTTGATCATATAATCACTAGTCAGGTGTTAATATAGGTTAGGTTAGGTTCAGTATCCTTCATCAGGTCACCATTACCAAGGTGTTGTTATGTTGGGTCAAGCAACTTTAAACCAACTTTCAGTATTATTTACTCATAAATCTCTAAGTTCTAATAACCCAAAGTTTTAGAGGGTAGAAACTAATGGAAGCCACTTCTAACATTCTTGCATAACCTGACCTCTCGCCTTCCCAAAACGTAGCCATCCCAGCCTGGATATTGCACTGCTGTGGTCGTCAACTAATTTGAAAAGGAAGACATTGAATGGAGAAATTACTCAGGTAATCTCCAAAGATGATTACTGGTCTGAGAAACAAATTCAGAGAGCAGATTAAACGACTTAAATCCATTCTGCTTTAGGGAAAAGAAGTTTAAGAGATCCTATACAGGTTTATGAAGTTATTATAATGGCATCCCTTTAACCTTGATATTTTTACTTCCTGTAACTAGTTCCAACAATTAAAATGATATTCAACATTGTGAGTTAAGTGACTGACTTTAGGATGCATTTGCATCTGTCAAAAACTGTATTTAGCAAATACTTCAACTTTCAACTGACCCATTCTATATTTTTATTCATTTCATCTCAGTTTTATCGCCTTTCTGTTACTGTTTAATATCAACAGTAGCCCGTCTACGTAGTTGGGGCTCTGAAGCAAAGGAAACTTTTTCTAGCATAGGTTAGGGTAGCATCTAAACCAAACCTAAATGACCTTACCTTAGAAATATGTTCAGACAGTACCTTCTGAAAATATTTCTTAAGGTAAGGTCGTGGGGATTAGCTTAGGTGCTAACTAAACCTTGGCTAGAAAAAGTTTGCTTTAAAGCCACAACTAGTTGAAAGGCCTACTTTAAGTGGTGATATTGAAACTCATTTGCTCCAGTGTGCCCTTCTGTCCGTTTGTTTTATGTCCATCTAAAGATGCATACGTTCAATTTTTGATGTAGATTGATTTCCCATCTTAGTTTCGTCTACGGAATTCTACATCTTCAGTTCAGCATACCATTGTGGTAATGAAGGGAAAGTCACCACATTCATAAGCCGAGTGGACGTAGCTTATTCCACCTCGTTAGAGAGAAAACTTACCTGTATTTGAATTAATGAACGGGAACAGAGAAGACAAAATTTTACTACACATATATCATACAACTACATAATTTATATTATATACATTACCATATTTCCTGCACTTTCCATCACAAATTTGCTGAGGTCATAACCTTGTAGTTACCATTACCTTACAACCTTAAGGATGGTGGTCTACAACACCTCTAGATTGATGGAGAAAAACAAAAGTTTCGTTTTACTATTAAGACCACAGAAATACGGTAATTCCACTTCACTACCACTAACTACTAGTTATTATACTTGTTGATTTTCGCGGCTAAGATTTTCATCCTCTGAGCGAAGCCATACAATAATCGTCCTTATCTACTCTGAGCATTGGATAGCCTCCTGATGATCAAGATTGCTGTTTTGGTTTTCCGTTTCCCTTGTTACTGCTGCGCCTCACTGCACACCTTACATGAGTGCCTTCCACAGTATTAGGGACAGCTGCTGGGCCTCACTGTAGCTACTTCTGGGACGGTTGCCAATCTTCCTCGTATTCCCTCATGACCACAGCGCCAAACCGACTCCCGCCATCAGGCCGAAACGCACAAACATTTCTGACAAAATTGAGACAACCGATTTCGCGTCAGTTTTGACACCAAGTGAATTTATACGACAATTACGTTCAAGATGCTTGGTTTTTCGTTCATGGATTGAACAGAAGCAACCAACGATGGTTGCTACTGCCCAATCCATGAAGTCCCCCCCACCACGGAAAGGTAACCAAGCTTCGGGGGGGATGGGTGTTTACCCTGACGCCAACGGAGAAACTCAATACAATATTTTTATTATAACTTTCCTTAATCTTGAAAAATGAATCAATGAGAGGGAAGAATAGCCCCAGCTATATGAAGATTGGCTAACCGAGTCCTTGAGCATTGTGTAGAAAGTGATTTCTTTGAGGGTTGCTTTATGGAAGGCACGGTAGCGTCGGAAGAGTTTCATTTTTTCTTTGAAGACGAAGGAAATTATCCCCGTGAATTTATGTATTTTTTTTTTGGGGGGGGGGCGGGATAATGTTCCCAAATTTTTTCTTTCTTTGTTTTTTAACGTCCCTACGTAGATATTATGTGTCATCCACTACTGGGAGAAAGCCAGACTTCCGCCAGATTAACGTTATCCTTGGCGAGGCGAAACTAAAGTTGTCTTGGTGTTGGTTCCTCAGTGATAACCCAAACACAAACACAAATACACCTCCAGTGTCCACTCTAGGGCCGTGTTCTCCTGCAGCACCAGCAGGAAGAAAGAACTCAGGTTCCTCACCAACTGAATCTTTTGGCACGGGGAGCGTGTGTCATCTCGACACGCCTTTTAACGCCCGTACGAGGTGCGGAGTGCAGTCGGTCTGTAACGTAGGACATGTCATGTGTTATTGGTCCCAGTCGGTCTAGAACGCTGGGCCTGACATGTGTTGGGGGACCAAGTCGGTCTTGAATGGTGGGCCTGACGTGTGTTGGGGGACCAAGTCGGTCTTGAATGGTGGGCCTGACAGGTCTTGAGACCTGCCATGTCTCCCTGAAGGTGGGCCTGACAAGTGTGGTGGGCTGCATTTCCTCATGGATGGTGGGTCTGGTAGGGAGTGTGGGCTGCAGTGCCACTTGAGTGGGCGAGGTCACTTGGTCAGCATCAGTGGGACGGTGAGGTTTCACTATTGCACAGCGACCGTTGATGGAGAGTGGTGTCACGTCGGCAAGAAGTGCCTTCTTGTAGGAGGCATAGCAGGAGTACTGGATGACGGCAATCCCGCGGTGGTTCTCGTAGGTCGTGTAGGACTGCATGTCGAAGCGAACGATGTCGCCAAACTGCTTGAAGAATTCCCAGACGTTCGTCCTTGAGATTTTGTATGGAACGTTGACGACCCTGATGGTATACCTCTGCAGGACGGTTTTGAGAACCCCTTGCAACTGCTCGTTGGTGGGCACGATGACATGTATGTCGTCATCATCGCAGCCCAACTCATCTATATGTGGGAGTCGGGTCTCGTGTGGTGGACGGTCCAGCAAATCCTCCTCATCGTGGAAAGGCAGGTAGGCCTGGTCAAGGAGGGCGACCCAGAGCACCTGCTGCTGCTCGACCACCTCCACAACTGAGCTTTTTGCAAAAACTTCCATGTTGAAGATACTATGGTTACGTTGTGCACTTTACGAAGTAACCTCGGTTATCCTTGTATGTCCACAAATATAGTGAGTCTATATTGATATGGAAAATATAGTAAGGTACCCCCATGCTCTAATATCCTACATAGAAATAAAAGCATAGTCGACTTTATACAAACAAAAGCATGTCGACTTCGGCGATTTTGAATGCAGAGACCATCTAAAATATTGTAGGTGGGTTAATGGTTATTACATGGTGACCAGGGGTACAGGTGGATGGGACAGACTGGATATAGTGAAGATCGATAGGTAGGACAGACAGGGTATAGTGAACATCCATAGATGGGAGAACAGGGTGTAGTGAAGATGCATAGATGAGACTAACAGGGTACAGTGAAGATTCGTAGATGGGACAAACAGGGTATAGTGAAGATGTGTAGACGGGACACACATTATAATGAATTGATTGATGGGACAAACAGGGTATAGTGAAGATCCATAGATGGGACAGGCTGGGTGCTGGGTATAGTGAAGATCCATAGATGGGACAGACAGGGTATAGTGAAGATGTGTAGATGGGACACACATTATAATGAACTGGTTGATGAGACAGACAGGGTATAGTGAATATTGATACATGGGACAGGCTGGGTATAGTGAAGATCCATATATGGGACAGATGGTACAGTGAAGATGTGTAGACGGGTCACACATTATAATGAATTGATTGATGGGACAGACAGGGTATAGTGAAGATAGATAGATGGAAATGTTGGCACAATCAAACAATGGCCAGGTGGTCCTGAGTAGCAGTTCTCTGTTACTTGCAGGCCAGAACTTAATGATGGTGAGAGATAATGGTGTCTCCCTCTGTAGTGAACATGATGGTGAGAGACAATGGTGTCTTCCTCTGAAGTGAACATGATGGTGAGATATAATGGTGTCTCTCTCTGTAGTAAACGTAATGGTGAGAGATAATGGTGTCTGTAGTGAACATGATGGTGAGAGATAATGGTGTCTCTCTCTGTAGTGAGCATGATGGTGAGAGAAAATAGTGTCTCCCTCTGTAGTGAACATGACGGTGAGAGATAATGGTGTCTCTCTCTGTAGTGAACATGATGGTGAGTGATAATGGTGTCTCCCTCTGTAGTGAACATGACGGTGAGAGATAATGGTGTCTCTCTGTAGTGAACATGATGGTGAGAGATAATGGTGTCTCTCTCTGTAGTAACATGACGGTGAGAGATAATGGTGTCTATGATTCGGTACGTAGAACTCACATGAGATTAATCAGATATATGATTATGAGCAGAAAAAGATGTTATCTATGTGTGATATGTAAGAGGAGGAAAACTACTCCCACACATCACATTTTACACACATTTCCACAGGACAAAGAAAGGTAAGGGGTATTGTTGTAATGGAATTGGTAAGACATTCATAAATATAAACGTAGGTTATGAATCTACTGTTCTTGTAGTACTACAGGCATTGAACCTTGTTCTTGTAGTACTACAAGCATTGAACCTTGTTCTTGTAGTACTACAAGCATTGAACCTTGTTCTTGTAGTACTACAGGCATTGAACCTTGTTCTTGTAGTACTACAGGCATTGAACCTTGTTCTTGTAGTACTACAAGCATTGAACCTTGTTCTTGTAGTACTACAGGCATTGAACCTTGTTCTTGTAGTACTACAAGCATTGAACCTTGTTCTTGTAGTACTACAGGCATTGAACCTTGTTCTTGAAATGTTGGCTTGGGGTTCATTGATATGAATATTTTTATGCTTGTGTAAATTGTGATTGTGAATAAACTTGTATATACATCATCTATACTGAAGGTGTGAGACTGACATTGGCTATCATTCTGTCATGTATGAATTATTAGACATATGTAACATATCATATCATACTTCTGATTCAACATAATGTGTAAGTGTTACTGGAGAGCTTTTTGTAAATGATAACTCTAAGAAGTCAAGCATGGACATTGCTTTTCTACACAGCGTCTACATTCTATTTTCTTAATGCACTGCAGGATGCACAGAATTCTTGCAATGGTGTTTATCTAAGCTTTGCATTTCTTTAATGCTACAATGTTGCTGGTTTCCAGGATTTTTGTAAATATCTTAACTTTCTCCTGCTTGGCTTCTATGAATTTTGTAAATATATTTTTCTGTTGCTTGATTTCTATGATTTTTGTAAATATATCAATTTTCTTTTGCTTTGTTCTCAACCTGTGTTTGGTTATTCTATAATTCATTTGTTATACAATATTGTTATGTGTACTGTGATCGTTTGCAATCTGAGAAAACGTTTATTATAATTTTTCTTATTTATGCGTAATCATCGTAAATGCGTAACTGAAATCTAGCGCGTTGGTGGAAGTGGCACTGGTGGAGGGACAGAGAGGCCCGCCATTTTTGAACAAGAGGTGGGCCGTTGACCGAGGGCTAGAGAATAAACAACATATAAGCAGGATTGTGATGGTGATAGTGGATGGTGTCGTGGTGTGCAGGTAAGTGAGGATAGTTTGGAAAATGTGTGGACCGTAATAGTTAATTGGAGTATATCGAAAATGGCAGGAATCTTGTGCGAGTTGTGGTACTGAGTAAAGGCTGGTGTGGAGGCGCCTCCTTAATTTCGTGGTTGTTGGAGTGTTTGGCTGGTGGGTGCCGGAAACCTGGTCCTATTACTGAATACGTGCAGCCACGGACAGAAAAACTCACCAAGTCGTCCATGGTGTGGAGAGTTTGGTGCCAGACCTGGTTTAGGTATCCTGAGGCCACTTGACATTCTCCTGCGAGATCCTGGTATTGTAAGCTACAAGTGCAGCACTATTGATGATGAGGATAATGCCAACTACAACTCAGGAGTGGAGTGTGAGTACCACCAGCTGGTTGATGGTGAGGATAGTGCCAACTACAACTCAGGAGTGGAGTGTGAGTACCACCAGCTGGTTGATGATGAGGATAGTGCCAACTACAACTCAGGAGTGGAGTGTATGTGGTGTGAGTGAGGAGTGGAGTACATGTGGTGTTAGTGAGGAGTGGAGTGCATGTTGTGTTAGTGAGGAGTGGAGTGTATGTGGTGTGAGTGAGGAGTGGAGTGTATGTGGTGTGAGTGAGGAGTGGAGTGTATGTGGTGTGAGTGAGGAGTGGAGTACATGTGGTGTTAGTGAGGAGTGGAGTACATGTGGTGTGAGTGAGGAGTGGAGTGTATGTGGTGTGAGTGAGGAGTGGAGTGTATGTGGTGTGAGTGAGGAGTGGAGTGTATGTGGTGTGAGTGAGGAGTGGAGTGCATGTGGTGTGAGTGAGGAGTGGAGTACATGTGGTGTGAGTGAGGAGTGGAGTGTATGTGGTGTGAGTGAGGAGTGGAGTGCATGTGGTGTGAGTGAGGAGTGGAGTGTATGTGGTGTTAGTGAGGAGTGGAGTACATGTGGTGTTAGTGAGGAGTGGAGTACATGTGGTGTGAGTGAGGAGTGGAGTGTATGTGGTGTGAGTGAGGAGTGGAGTGTATGTGGTGTGAGTGAGGAGTGGAGTGCATGTGGTGTGAGTGAGGAGTGGAGTACATGTGGTGTGAGTGAGGAGTGGAGTGTATGTGGTGTGAGTGAGGAGTGGAGTGCATGTGGTGTGAGTGAGGAGTGGAGTGTATGTGGTGTTAGTGAGGAGTGGAGTGTATGTGGTGTGAGTGAGGAGTGGAGTGTATGTGGTGTGAGTGAGGAGTGGAGTGTATGTGGTGTGAGTGAGGAGTGGAGTGCATGTGGTGTGAGTGAGGAGTGGTGTTAGTGAGGAGTGGAGTGTATGTTGTGTGAGTGAGGAGTGGAGTGCATGTGGTGTGAGTGAGGAGTGGAGTACATGTGGTGTGAGTGAGGAGTGGAGTGTATGTGGTGTTAGTGAGGAGTGGAGTGTATGTGGTGTTAGTGAGGAGTGGAGTGTATGTGGTGTGTGAGGAGGTGAGTGTATGTGGTGTGAGTGAGGAGTGGAGTACATGTGGTGTGAGTGAGGAGTGGAGTACATGTGGTGTGAGTGAGGAGTGGAGTGTATGTGGTGTGAGTGAGGAGTGGAGTGTATGTGGTGTGAGTAAGGAGTGGAGTACATGTGGTGTGAGTGAGGAGGTGAGTGTATGTGGTGTGAGTGAGGAGTGGAGTGTATGTGGTGTGAGTGAGGAGTGGAGTGTATGTGGTGTGAGTGAGGAGTGGAGTGTATGTGGTGTGAGTGAGGAGTGGAGTACATGTGGTGTGAGTGAGGAGTGGAGTGTATGTGGTGTGAGTGAGGAGTGGAGTACATGTGGTGTGAGTGAGGAGTGGAGTACATGTGGTGTGAGTGAGGAGTGGAGTACATGTGGTGTGAGTGAGGAGTGGAGTGTATGTGGTGTGAGTGAGGAGTGGAGTGTATGTGGTGTGAGTAAGGAGTGGAGTGCATGTGGTGTGAGTGAGGAGTGGAGTGTATGTGATGTGAGTGAGGAGTGGAGTACATGTGGTGTGAGTGAGGAGTGGAGTGTATGTGGTGTGAGTGAGGAGTGGAGTGTATGTGGTGTGAATGGCGCCACTGTCAGTCAAGCCATTGTATACTGTGGCTAAGGTAGCCACTTTCCTTAGGAATCTGGGGCGTAACACAGTAGCCGGTCTACGGTCGACGACCAATCAACTACCGCGGAGACGTAGCACAGAAATTATTGGGCCGCAGAGAACCAATCACAAATCGCAAGCAGCAGCGGCCCACCAATGGGGAGTCGACGCACAGTAGCGCTGCCCAAGTGGCTACCTGGGAAACAATATGGAGGAGTGGCCACGCCCGGACACTGGTACTAGTACTTTTAACAATGTTATATGGTTGCGAGGCCATGATGGGCTCTCGATAGTGTTGTGGGAAAGAGGGTGGATGTTTCGGAAATGAAATGTTTGAGGAATATATTTAGTGTGAGGCGGCTTGATCGAGTAAGTAATGAAAGGCATGTTTACCAAATGGCGTCCTATCTATGTCTCTTCGTTGTATATCAACTGACTTATATTTCTCTCTTGTGTCTCCTCTGATGATGTGATTATTACACGAAGGTGCACTTGGGAACTTATCGTGTTTCTTTTTCACCGTGGACTCATAGGAATATATATGTGAGAAACTGCAGAAGCTGGTGACTGAGTTTGGTAAAGTGTGTGAAAGAAGAAAGTTAAGAGTAAATGTGAATAAGAGCAAGGTTATTAGGTACAGTAGGGTTGAGGGTCAAGTCAATTGGGAGGTAAGTTTGAATGGAGAAAAACTGGAGGAAGTGAAGTGTTTTAGATATCTGGGAGTGGATCTGGCAGCCGATGGAACCATGGAAGCGGAAGTGGATCATAGGGTGGGGGAGGGGGCGAGAATTCTGGGGGCCTTGAAGAATGTGTGGAAGTCGAGAACATTATCTCGGAAAGCAAAAATGGGTATGTTTGAAGGAATAGTGGTTCCAACAATGTTGTATGGTTGCGAGGCGTGGGCTATGGATAGAGTTGTGCGCAGGAGGATGGATGTGCTGGAAATGAGATGTTTGAGGACAATGTGTGGTGTGAGGTGGTTTGATCGAGTAAGTAATGTAAGGGTAAGAGAGATGTGTGGAAATAAAAAGAGCGTGGTTGAGAGAGCAGAAGAGGGTGTTTTGAAATGGTTTGGGCACATGGAGAGAATGAGTGAGGAAAGATTGACCAAGAGGATATATGTGTCGGAGGTGGAGGGAACGAGGAGAAGAGGGAGACCAAATTGGAGGTGGAAAGATGGAGTGAAAAAGATTTTGTGTGATCGGGGCCTGAACATGCAGGAGGGTGAAAGGAGGGCAAGGAATAGAGTGAATTGGATCGATGTGGTATACCTGGGTTGACGTGCTGTCAGTGGATTGAATCAAGGCATGTGAAGCGTCTGGGGTAAATCATGGAAAGCTGTGTAGGTATGTATATTTGCGTGTGTGGACGTATGTATATACATGTGAATGGGGGTGGGTTGGGCCATTTCTTTCGTCTGTTTCCTTGCGCTACCTCGCAAACGCGGGAGACAGCGACAAAGCAAAAAAAAAAATATAAATATATATATATATATATATATATATATATATATATATATATATATATATATATATATATATATATATACATATATATATATATATATATATACATATATATATATATATATATATATATATATATATATATATATATATATATAAGTGAGGATTTCTCTCAAAGGCTCAGTCCTCTGTTCTTAACGCTACCTCGCTAACGAGGGAAATGGGGAGGAGTGGGGGAGGGAGGGATGGGTAATGTGTGGCCAGCAAGTAGGTGTTGCCGCCATATTGGAAAAGTTAGCTATTTACGCACATCATGACGTTGCATAACAGAAACAATTTAACATTTTACGAATAGTAGTGACGTTGCTTAGTAATCTAGGATAGTATGAACCAATGTTTTGTTTTATTTAGCAATTACAGGTGAGCAACTGATATTAATCGTGGCACATGTGGCATTTTTCCCCAGCCCCTCCAGCCCACTCTCTCACTCCAAATACCCACTCACCTCAAGCTTGGTCACAGCAAATTTGTAAGTTATCTATAATTTTATTCCCTCCAGAATAACATAACATTTTGTTAGTGCTTTTGGAAGCATCTAGAATAAGCTGGGCAGTGTAATGTGGTGTTACAAAAGTGTCAGTAATGTGGCATCACAGGCGGCAGCGTCAGCTAGCACATCCACCTTAATTCACCAAAGGAAGTAAGTTATTTAACAACTAATGCCGCCCAGCCAAATGTATTCATGTCTATAAAACGAATAAGACTTAAAATACGGACTTATGATTTGCTTTTTATGAAGAGAAACTCTGCAAAGACAAAGAAGACCTGAGGACGTGAGAGGAGGAGGTAGTTGCCAGATACCGCGATATTTGTCCAAAACATTTTCCAGACTATGACGTCACTACTTGAGGCAATGTACCGGCTGGAGTGATGACGTCATGGAGGAGGTTGACGTCACCAGGTGTGTTGTTGTACCTGGAGTATTGTTAGTGTTGTGGCAGGTGATGACTCATCTTATTTCCAATCAGCCACCCAGTGTTCACTACCATCCTGGATGGTGGTCAAAATATAGTCAACAATATTAGTAATGATGGCGTTATTTTAGGTGACATTAATGGCGGCGGCTGTATTGGTAAGTTGGCGACTCATATAATAATGTGAGAGAAGTTGTCTTATGCTCACGTGAGTACCTGACCTTGTTCACACTTCAAATGTCAATATATCATCATGTATGTGTAGTGATGATGATGATCATTAATGATGGTGTAAACATGACCCAGAAAGATGGGCCAGGAAGATGATGGCTATTAGACACATTGGTTGTGGCAAGAAATATTGTGGACACCAAGTTAGCGGCGTAAGATATAGAACATGGGACACCTGCACTCACACCCACCCACCACCCACAGAACATGGCACACCTGCACTCACACCCACCACCCACAGAACATGGGACACCTGCACTCACACCCACCACCCACAGAACATGGGACACCTGCACTCACACCCACCACCCACAGAACATGGGACACCTGCACTCACACCCACCACCCACAGAACATGGGACACCTGCACTCACACCCACCACCCACAGAACATGGCACACCTGCACTCACACCCACCACCCACAGAACATGGCACACCTGCACTCACACCCACCACCCACAGAACATGGGACACCTGCACTCACACCCACCACCCACAGAACATGGCACACCTGCACTCACACCCACCACCCACAGAACATGGGACACCTGCACTCACACCCACCCACCCACAGAACATGGGACACCTGCACTCACACCCACCACCCACAGAACATGGGACACCTGCACTCACACCCACCACCCACAGAACATGGCACACCTGCACTCACACCCACCACCCACAGAACATGGGACACCTGCACTCACACCCACCACCCACAGAACATGGGACACCTGCACTCACACCCACCACCCACAGAACATGGCACACCTGCACTCACACCCACCACCCACAGAACATGGGACACCTGCACTCACACCCACCACCCACAGAACATGGCACACCTGCACTCACACCCACCACCCACAGAACATGGGACACCTGCACTCACACCCACCACCCACAGAACATGGGACACCTGCACTCACACCCACCACCCACAGAACATGGGACACCTGCACTCACACCCACCACCCACAGAACATGGGACACCTGCACTCACACCCACCCACCACCCACAGAACATGGGACACCTGCACTCACACCCACCACCCACAGAACATGGCACACCTGCACTCACACCCACCACCCACAGAACATGGGACACCTGCACTCACACCCACCACCCACAGAACATGGGACACCTGCACTCACACCCACCACCCACAGAACATGGCACACCTGCACTCACACCCACCACCCACAGAACATGGGACACCTGCACTCACACCCACCCACCCACAGAACATGGGACACCTGCACTCACACCCACCACCCACAGAACATGGGACACCTGCACTCACACCCACCACCCACAGAACATGGCACACCTGCACTCACACCCACCACCCACAGAACATGGGACACCTGCACTCACACCCACCACCCACAGAACATGGGACACCTGCACTCACACCCACCACCCACAGAACATGGGACACCTGCACTCACACCCACCACCCACAGAACATGGCACACCTGCACTCACACCCACCCACCCACAGAACATGGCACACCTGCACTCACACCCACCCACAGAACATGGCACACCTGCACTCACACCCACCCACCCACAGAACATGGGACACCTGCACTCACACCCACCCACAGAACATGGCACACCTGCACTCACACCCACCCACAGAACATGGGACACCTGCACTCACATCCACCCACAGAACATGGGACACCTGCACTCACACCCACCCACAGAACATGGGACACCTGCACTCACACCCACCCACCCACAGAACATGGCACACCTGCACTCACACCCACCCACCCACAGAACATGGCACACCTGCACTCACACACACCCACAGAACATGGGACACCTGCACTCACACCCACCCACAGAACATGGCACACCTGCACTCACACCCACCCATAGAACATGGCACACCTGCACTCACACACACCCACAGAACATGGGACACCTGCACTCACACCCACCCACAGAACATGGCACACCTGCACTTACACCCACCCACCCACAGAACATGGCACACCTGCACTCACACCCACCCACAGAACATGGCACACCTGCACTCACACACACCCACAGAACATGGGACACCTGCACTTACACCCACCCACCCACAGAACATGGCACACCTGCACTCACACACACCCACAGAACATGGCACACCTGCACTCACACCCACCCACAGAACATGGCACACCTGCACTTACACCCACCCACCCACAGAACATGGCACACCTGCACTCACACATACCCACAGAACATGGGACACCTGCACTCACACACACCCACAGAACATGGGACACCTGCACTCACACCCACCCACAGAACATGGGACACCTGCACTCACACCCACCCACAGAACATGGCACACCTGCACTCACACCCACCCACCCACCCCACCACCCAGGGTGACCCACACAACTGACACCCACCCACCCACCCATATAACTGACACCCACCCACCCCACCACCCAGGTTGACCCACACAACTGACCCCCAGCCACCCAGCCACCCAGCCACCCACATAACTAACAGCCACCCAGCCACCCACATAACTAACAGCCACCCAGCCAGCCAGCCACCCAGCCAGCCAGCCAGCCAGCCAGCCAGCCAACCAGCCACCCACATAACTAACAGCCAGCCAGCCAGCCACCCAGCCAGCCACCCACATAACTAACAGCCACCCAGCCAGCCAGCCACCCAGCCAGCCAGCCAGCCAGCCAGCCAGCCACCCAGCCACCCACATAACTAACAGCCAGCCAGCCAGCCACCCAGCCAGCCACCCACATAACTAACAGCCACCCACCCACCCATATAACTGACCCCCAGCCAGCCAGCCAGCCAGCCAGCCAGCCAGCCAGCCACTAGTGTGAGCCACATAATATGTAGCAGAGGTGGATGGTACAGCTGGTGTCGACCAGCTGCTCTCCTTCTGGCAGCTGGTCGTTTTCTGTGATGAGAAAACGTTGTGTACTGACGCCCCGTACAGCAGCAGGTCAGGTTGGGCCACAACCCTGAGCCATTTGACGTGGTGGTGGTGGTCCACAAGTGCCCCATCCACAGGTCGGGGTGTTAAGGTGTGGTAGTTTGAGCCCCACTGGGCAACATCCCCTCCCTGCCTGACCTGAACATGAATCCTCCACACTTGCCACATCACTGATGATGATGACGTCAACACATCATGACCTCATCATCATCATCATCATGTCATCACTGACGTCAACACCACCACATCATACTTGCTGACCTAATCATCATCATCATCATCATCATGTCATCAATGATGATGACGTCAACACCACCACATCATCATCATCATCATCATCATGTCATCACTGATGATGACGTCAACACATCATGACGTCATCATCATCATCATCATGTCATCAGTGATGAGGTCAACACTTGGTGACGTCATCATCATCATGATGTCATCAGTGATGAGGTCAACAGTTGGTGACGTCATCATGTGGTGGTGGTAGTCTTGTGTTGATGATCAGGTCAGGTCAGGTCAGGTCAGGTTTGGTGGCTGGGTGATTGTAAATATGGCTTCCTCCTCCTCCGTTGATGGAGATAATTACTGTGTCACAACATACAAGCCTCCTCCTCCTCCTCTACCATCATTATTGTGGCATCAAGAGAAATGGCTTCGTACAAGTAACATTGGTTTATTTATGATTACATCATCATGATGATGACATCCACACATAATGGTGACGGTGACGAGCCCAAGCTAGAAAGTTATATATCATCCTGGTTCATCATGTCCTCACACATCTCACGTTTGTGCTCACCTGACCCACCACAATTACCTCCAATGATCCAGCACTCATCCACCATCACATGGCTATCCCAGTCTCCCAGGTATGGGTATCCCAGTGTCCCAGGTATGGGTATCCCAGTGTCCCAGGTATGGCTATCCCAGTCTCCCAGGTATGGGTATCCCAGTCTCCCAGGTATGGGTATCCCAGTGTCCCAGGTATGGGTATCCCAGTCTCCCAGGTATGGGTATCCCAGTGTCCCAGGTATGGGTATCCCAGTCTCCCAGGTATGGGTATCCCAGTCTCCCAGGTATGGGTATCCCAGTGTCCCAGGTATGGGTATCCCAGTGTCCCAGGTATGGGTATCCCAGTGTCCCAGGTATGGGTATCCCAGTGTCCCAGGTATGGGTATCCCAGTGTCCCAGGTATAGGTATCCCAGTGTCCCAGGTATGGGTATCCCAGTGTCCCAGGTATGGGTACCCCAGTGTCCCAGGTATGGGTATCCCAGTGTCCCAGGTATGGGTATCCCAGTGTCCCAGGTATGGGTATCCCAGTGTCCCAGGTATGGGTATCCCAGTGTCCCAGGTATGGGTACCCCAGTGTCCCAGGTATGGGTATCCCAGTGTCCCAGGTATGGGTATCCCAGTGTCCCAGGTATGGGTATCCCAGTGTCCCAGGTATGGGTATCCCAGTGTCCCAGGTATGGGTACCCCAGTCTCCCAGGTATGGGTATCCCAGTGTCCCAGGTATGGGTATCCCAGTCTCCCAGGTATGGGTATCCCAGTGTCCCCAGGTATGGGTGTCCCAGTGTCCCAGGTATGGGTATCCCAGTCCCCAGGTTATGGTACCCAGTGTCCCAATATGGGTATCCCAGTCCCAGGTATGGGTATACCCAGTGTCCCAGGTATGGGTATCCCAGTGTCCCAGGTATGGGTTCCAGTGTCCCAGGTATGGGTTATCCCAGGTGTCCAGGTATGGGTATCCCAGTGTCCCAGTATGGGTATCCCAGTGTCCCAGGTATGGGTATCCCAGTCTCCAGTATGGGTATCCCAGTGTCCCAGGTTGTGGGTTCCCAGTTGTCCCAGGTATGGTATCCAGTCTCCCAGGTATTGGGTATCCCAGTGTCCCAGGTATGGGTATCCCAGTGTCCCAGTATGGTATCCCAGTGTCCCAGGTATGGGTATCCCAGTGTCCCAGGTATGGGTATCCCAGTGTCCCAGGTATGGGTATCCCAGTGTCCAGGTATGGGTATCCCAGTGTCCCAGGTATGGGTTATCCCAGTGTCCCCGG
>NC_092232.1:59931377-60121377 GCF_036320965.1 Panulirus ornatus
ACCCGAACCCTTCGCAGAATTCACAGTATCGGAAATATAGCTCAGTTCGGCTTATACAATCTTTAACAGCCCCGGTTTGCTGGATGTGAGCCTCGAAAAATTCAAGGAAGGATTCCTTGCCAGGGTACCGATGGGCAGCGCGGACGTGAGTCATTTCTGCGATCTGGTGAGATGAGTGATTTACTTGACGAAGTAAACTTTCATAGACCAGCACTTGCAAAAATATAGTGAAGCCACACAAAAATATAGTAGACTAGCGTTTCCTCATTGATTTAATATCCTAGATGATAGATTAACAGAGTGAAGTTGAAGCACCAGTGTAGTGAAGATGAAACATCAATATAGTGAAGATAGCAGGATACGGTAGAGGGTGTACACTGGGCAGAATTACCTCTTGTGGAGAGTGTAATGTAGCTTGTAGTGGAAAGATAATGACATAAATGATGGTGAGTGTGTATGTGTGTGTGTGTGTGTGTGTGTGTGTGTGTCTAGTTGTACAAAGACTATATAAGAAAGACAGGAAAGCAGAAGTACTCTCGCGTGAGCAATGGCTGCTTAATTATGCGAGTTGTCAACAGCTGGTGGTACTAATTACCCTTGTGCTGTCTGGCTGTCTGTTTGTTGAGGAAAACTTTACAGCGAGTTTTCAGTTTGAAAAAAGAAAAAAGAAAATAATCCAAAACTTTTTTTTCATGTTTTTCCCAAGGATGAAGTATTGTACGCACGACTTCAGACAAATATGAACAATAACATATATAGGCAACATTAAACACAATGTTAGGGACCAAATCAAGTGGACGGTTTCATCAACAATCATGCCATATCAACCAGGACATATTTCATTCTTTAACATTAAAGCAACATATTTACATACATAACCTGTAATTGGTCCACGTAAGCCTAATGATCCTGATGAAGTGATTATGCAGATAAGAGATGATGGGAAATACTCTAACAATAATGAGCTTGAAAACAAGATTAATTAGCATAAGTGACTCGTTAATAAGTCAGCTCAAGAATGTTTTTTTCTTAAATTACAAAACTGTAGGTCTTGGGGAAATATGGTATGTACTTCTTGATATCTAAAAACAATTCGCCTTTGTCTTTGTTGAGTTTGTAGAAAAATGTGGTTGTTTGTTATCAATTTGTCTTGGATTTATCCCATCCTTGTTTTGCTGGAACATTATTTGATGTCTTACTTTATATTTGCATAGATTATTATATTTTTGAATGTTAGTGCTTGTTCTACTGGCGTCGTTAACTACATAATTTCATATAAGTGAACACTTTATTTATATTTTGCATACATTATTTTTTTTGTCTTTTATCTAATAATGTAAGGTGTAAAATTTATGATTTTGATTTCCTCTTATATGTTAATCTGTTGTTGGATGGACAGCCTAGTCTATATGTTATTTTCATGTATGAGAACTTCAATATTTTCTAGTTCTCTTTCTCTTTTTTTTACTTGTATTATCTTAGTCTTGCATTTTCTTTTAGTATCTTATTTTTTTGTGTGTGATATTTTCATATCACATATTACATGGGCAACATCTTTGGTTTGTTTCATCTTTGTGTTACGGGAATTTTGTTGTGTGTATATATTGTTATCCTCGTCTAGTATGTAGGTTTGTTTATTCTTTATTTTCACACTAAGTTAAGAGAAATTTCCCCCATTTACCCATTACTCACCAGTACCATCAGTTCAGTATACTAATATTAAACACAGCCCACCACTACGCCATACCGTGTTGTGATGAGACCTGAGGTCAGGTTAGCCTAGCCCTAATTATTGGCATAATGATTCATCTCTGATGATGATGATGCGTCCCTCACTCACACTGTCCGAAAACACACTGCACTCCAAGGACTGACACAGCCACACACACACAACACACACACACACACACACACACACACACACACACACACACACACACACACACACACACACACACACACACACACACACACACACACACACACACACACACACACACACACACATACACACACATACACACACACACACACACACACACACACACACACACACCAGCTTCTGAGTGACTTAAACATGGAGAAGAGAAGGCAATATGAACCTGAATATTGTGATAAAGATACTGGGTTCTGGGATCACGTTGTCTTGTGTGACGAAAATACGTTTTTACTTCTGACTGACGCTTCCAGAAATACTGGAGTGTGGCGGTTAACATACTCTCTCTCTCTCTCTCTCTCTCTCTCTCTCTCTCTCTCTCTCTCTCTCTCTCTCTCTCTCTCTCTCTCTCTCTCTCTCTCTCTCTCTCTCTCTCTCTCTCTCTCTCTCTGTATTAGACATTCCCACCGCACTGGTGCAGGTTTAGGTTATCAACTAAGAATATGATCAATTCTTTATCAATAACAGATTATTGCCCTGGCAGGTCAGGAGGCCAGGGTCGAGTGTGTCATAACATGGTAGAGGTTCAGAATAATCTTTTAGTAACTGTACATATCTTGTGGTATCCATTAGTATTTTGTCTACACGGATATCATGATAAACTTTAAATTCAGATAAATAATATAAAACATGTACATATACACGTGTAAATATATCTATATGCATGTAAATGAGGCAGATGAATGTGTTATGTACTTAAAAATGCTACTGAAAGCTAAAGATTCCGGTAAAAAACACAACGACTGTTGTGATAAATTTCTTTTTTTTTTTTTGTAATAAATGTGTATTGTGCTGCATTTTGTGGCCGTCACACAGCCAAGATCGTTCAGCCAAAATCCGTTAAGGTCTGGAAGAAGTAATGAAAGGCGTTGAGAATATATATTTATTAATGATTACAAAACACAGACTATGTTCTCCTCTTGGTGTCTAAAAGATGACCCAACACATTACGACTACTTTAAGATCAAAGTTTCTAGACATTTAACAAATTATTTCCTATTATGTTCCTTTTCTCTCAGCATCATTTTTCTGGTTTACTTCGAAGAACTGCCATGTACTACCTAATATGATCATTCACTATAGATGTTTCCTGAATGATCTTCAACAACGTGTTGTATAACTCTGTTGTTGACATTATTTCGTGTAATGGATCAAACATTACAAAGTTGTGTCCATCCCCACAGGTGTTACACGTCCAAAGTAGAGATAATTCCTAGATATGGCGTCTGTCTAACATGAATATATTATCTGTTAATATTTGTATAATGTTCCCCAGCTGGACGGTACTTAAGACTTTCGTATTAAAGTTGATCAGTTGTAAGTGATCAAGCATTACAAAGGTGTGTCCATTGCCACAGGTGCTACTGATCCCGGGTAAAGGTATTTCACCATCTTTGTATCTTTAACCTTTCTAGTTATAGATGTTTCATCCCTGATTCCAGCCTTACAATCGATTTTTTCCTCCTTATCTTTATCATATAATTAGTCAGTTGAAGTGCAGAACACGTTTTTCAGTCCAGCCACTTTACTGTGTTTCTCAAATGATACCACAGAAATGGTGTTACCGGACTCCAACTGTAAGTAGTTACACCTAGAGTGACAAGTCACCCTCGGCAAGGCAAGTAATGCACGAGTAACTGAATTTGTCTTGGCTGTGACTTGCCCTTCCATTATTCACATATATTAAAATGTGACAGTAAGAATCAAAAGCCAGAGGAGGAGGAGCAGTACACATTGCTCATGATGTTTATGTATTGGCTTTACATCTCGACTAATAATTACACCTACGTCTTTCTCCTTCCTTGATAGTTCTATTTCTGAATCTTATGATGATCCTCTAATTTGCCTGCTATGTGCACACAGTATATCATTTTGTATATACCTACAGTGAATATCACTGGCCATTGTACACTGTACAACGATACGCTGTTAATCTTTCTGCAGTCGTCTTGCGTCATCGTACCAGTTGATAATGTTGGCTGATTTTGCCATCGTGAAATTGCTTTTAGTAATCAATGTCTCTTATAGATATCAAATATCAGGAAAATCTATCAAACTCGTAAACACAATTTGACTGCATGTGCGAAAAATCGGATATAAGTTTCAAGGATTTTTCTGAAGAGAAGTATAGAACAAGACAGATCACATTTATTGTATCACATATCAGTTCACCAGATAAAGACACCATTATAACATATTGTGAAACTAATATATAGCATGATTCATGTACAAGGACCATCTTCTACACATGACCAATATTTCACAACCATCACAAAATGATTCACTGATAAAGCCAGTGTATGTAATGTCCTTCCTTTTCCTCAGCTCATTAGACATTTTCCGTGACCCAACCTATATGTTATTTGTCCCCTCATTTGTGACCTTGTAGTTGTTGTACGGTGGAGTAATGCTTGACTTGCTATACTGAGGGACAGACACACTGACACAAGCCATGTTGTAGTTGTTGTACGGTGGAGTAATGCTTGACTTGCTATACTGAGGGACAGACACACTGACACAAGCCATGTTGTAGTTGTTGTACGGTGGAGTAATGCTTGACTTGCTATACTGAGGGACAGACACACTGACACAAGCCATGTTGTAGTTGTTGTACGGTGGAGTAATGCTTGACTTGCTATACTGAGGGACAGACACACTGACACAAGCCATGTTGTAGTTGTTGTACGGTGGAGTAATGCTTGACTTGCTATAATGACACAAGCCACTGTTGGCTAAATTAAGAAAAAATGAAGAGAATTGTTTCTTGAAAGATTTATCAAATCTAAGGCGCTTACTCTAAGTCATTCATCCTTTTCTTCTTTTTAGGAGCCAATTACAAATTAAGACAACTAGTTTTCCATTACAAGAATTATAGAGCTCATATAATCAATTCAAAATTTACATAGTAGGTATACATTCTATTAAAATATGTTTAGATGAAATTCTGATTCTTTAATGTTCTTATCAGTTCAGACTATGAAAAAACTTTATAAGACAAATGAACCCAGATAAGAGTGTGTCATAAGACAAGACCCCTGCCCAGCTGGGACTTGGCCAAACATAAACAACCACTTTCTTATAGACGATTAGTCAAGGTTCTGGGTCGAGCACCAGGATCTATTGACTTCCGTCCGACATAATATATTTTCTCTGATCCTTCATCATCATCATCACCACACTCCCGGCACCCATCAATAAACCCTTCCCAAATTCCTCACTTCCTTATAAACTCGTCCCTGTAGTCAACAATTAAGAAACCTAAACCGACCAAAAAGCATTACGTTGTTCAACAATGTAAACCCCAGCTAGGGTGAGCCTTAGATTACCATAGAATACAGATGGCAAAAGTTTATTTTCCCTGTGGATTTCTACTGAAAATACGTGAGATATTATATCTATACAGATTATCTTATACGATAACGAATAAAATCCCATAACTTTTCTGGAGCACAGGGTACAGAAATGTATGTAACGTGAAACCGGTAGAATTAACATATCTAACATAAAGATTTCTATTTTGCAGATAACATAAATGTTTTACATGTAGAAATCAGTAATATCTTCAACAACCTAAACATAATACCATCAAATTTTATATTACAAGTTTCTTATCCGGGTTTTACGCATTAAAACGATATTGCCTACAGAAAAGTCATGTAGTTATTATCAGCACAAGGTTTAGAAGGTCTTAAACAAGTTATGAGTTTATATTCTTCAAAACTTTAGTAAGATCTATTAAGTATACTTTGAAAAATAGACTTGACTTTTTAGAGAAAACTTATATATATATATATATATATATATATATATATATATATATATATATATATATATATATATATATATATATATATATATATATATATATATATCTTTCTTTCTTTCTTTCAACTATTCGCCATTTCCCGCGATAGCGAGGTAGCGTTGAGAACAGAGGACTGGGCCTTTGAGGGAATACCCTCACCTGGCCCAACTCTCTGTTCCTTCTTTTGGAAAATTAAAAAAATATATATATACATATATATATATATATATATTTTTTTTTTTTTCATACTATTCGCCATTTCCCGCGATAGCGAGGTAGCGTTAAGAACAGAGGACTGGGCCTTTGAGGGAATATCCTCACCTGGCCCTCTTCTCTGTTCCTTCTTTTGGAAAAAAAAAAAAAAAAAAAAAAAAAAAGAGAGGGGAGGATTTCCAGCCCCCCGCTCCCTTCCCTTTTAGTCGCCTTCTATGACACGCAGGGAATACGTGGGAAGTATTCTTTCTCCCCTATCCCCTATATATATATATATATATATATATATATGTCCACAAGACACAAAAATGCAGTTTGATAAACTAACGTTCATTAAATGACAAATAAAGAATATGATATGTGAATTTCAACAATACTATTGATATTATAAAACCACATATGGCATACGCCAATTTTTCAAATCATCAAAAGTAATAAGAGATGAAGCAGTCCGGAGGTAACTTGTGGAAGACAGAGTAGAGTGGCTAGGCTCAGAAGCATGTTCTCCACTTCAACTGACTAATGATATGTTAAGACAACACAAACCACATACATCCATTGTGAGGATAGAATCAGGGATGAAACATCTATAACTAGAAAGGTTAAAGATACAAAGATGGTGAAATACCTTTACCCGGGATCAGTAGCACCTGTGGCAATGGACACACCTTTGTAATGCTTGATCACTTACAACTGATCAACTTTAATACGAAAGTCTTAGGTATTGTCCCTCAGGAAAACTTTTTATAAATATTTATAAAACACATATATATGTTAGATATACACTATCTCTAGAATATATCTTTACCTGGGACGTGTGACACCTGTGTGGATAGACACAACTTTGTAATGCATGATCCATTACACGAAATGAACTTCACTAACGAAGAGTTATACAACGCGTCGTTGGAGAACATTAATCAAATACATATACAGAATTTTTATGTTAGATAAAAGACATTCTTGGTAGTAAACATAAGAAATGATGACGAAAGATCAGGGACGTAGATGTAGATATTTTGTTCAAAGATAGAATACTCCTGCCTTAAGCTAACTCCTTGTATTGCATTTTCACTTAGATACCCACATGATAATGCGTTCTGTTCTTTAAAATCAAATTCTTATGTTTCTAACATGTTTTTATTATATCTTATATAATTTTAAGGATTCAGGCTTAAAGATCTTGGTTCTGAACAACCATTATAATGCAACATAATACATATCTATCATAAACTAATAATCTATCACAATAACCATTATGTTTGTACCAGATTCTTTAAGTCCTCAGTCACGTTTGTTAATATATAAGAGATTTTTCCGCCACTGACAAGTGGCTCCGTGGTGTAGTGGTTAGCACATCTGCCTCATAAACAGTTGGTCCGGGTTCGATTCCCGGCGGGGCCTTTGTTTTCAGTATTTTTTTGTGATCGTAAATACTCGTAGGTAGGCTCTCTCTCTCTCTCTCTCTCTCTCTCTCTCTCTCTCTCTCTCTCTCTCTCTCTCTCTCTCTCTCTCTCTCTCTCTCTCTCTCTCTCTCTCTCTCTCTCTCTCAGCCGACAGGCAAGTTGAAGAAATCTGGAATTCATCCTTTAGAAATCTGGTATACGAAGAGAGGCTATAATGATTGGATCTCTTCTCCCTTAAGACACGTTGACTTCGCAGCGACTTAATCCGTGTTCAAAATTCTGAATAAGTTCAATAAAGTAAACCTCGAGCATCTTTTCGAAATACAAGAAAATGCGGTTACCAGGACAAATGGAATAAAACTCAAAGCTAAATAATGTAGTACGGACGTGGGATAAAGTTTCTTTTCCTATAGGTGTGGTTTAACACTGGAATAAGTTACCGTCAGACGTAGTGAATGCTAAAACCATAAATACTTTCAAAAGTCGTTTAGAAAAATATCTTATAAAGTCAGGTATACTTTGAGGAAAATGCCAGAAATAAACGGATAAACGACAGCGATAACGGGGTTAATAGAAGGGTAATGTGCAGAATAAAGTTATCTAATTTGTATAGACCATCACTAATGATAGGATTATAATTCTTTGTGTATTTAATGATAGAAGATCCAATGATATTTCTAGTGGTAATAGAGCTGGAGTAATCTATTATCAAATACACAAAGAATTATAATCTCAATATCAGTGATGGTCTATACAAATTAGATAACTTTAGTGTTGATAAAATTTGTAAAATGATAAGTTTATGATACGCTCGTTCTCTGTCTTGGTCAATCACATGTTTACCAAATGGCGTCCTAGCTACATCTCTTCCTTGTATATCAACTGACTGTTATATTTCTCTCTTGTGTCTCCCTTGATGGTGTGAGTTTTAAACGAAAGTGCACTCGGGAACTTATCGTGTTTCATTTTCCCCGTGGACTTATCGGAATATCTTGATCACGCTCAAAATTGTGATCCTTTCCAATATATATATATATATATATATATATATATATATATATATATATATATATATATATATATATATATATATATATATATATATATGCATATATATATTATTTTTATTATACTCTGTCGCTGTCTCCCGCGTTTGCGAGGTAGCGCAAGGAAACAGACGAAAGAAATGGCCCAACCCACCCCCATACACATGTATATACATACGTCCACACACGCAAATATACATACCTACACAGCTTTCCATGGTTTACCCCATACGCTTCACATGCCTTGATTCAATCCACTGACAGCACGTCAACCCCGGTATACCACATCGCTCCAATTCACTCTATTCCTTGCCCTCCTTTCACCCTCCTGCATGTTCAGGCCCCGATCACACAAAATCTTTTTCACTCCATCTTTCCACATCCAATTTGGTCTCCCTCTTCTCCTCGTTCCCTCCACCTCCGATACATATATCCTCTTGGTCAATCTTTCCTCACTCATTCTCTCCATGTGCCCAAACCACTTCAAAACACCCTCTTCTGCTCTCTCAACCACGCTCTTTTTATTTCCACACATCTCTCTTACCCTTACGTTACTCACTCGATCAAACCACCTCACACCACACATTGTCCTCAAACATCTCATTTCCAGCACATCCATCCTCCTGCGCACAACTCTATCCATAGCCCACGCCTCGCAACCATACAACATTGTTGGAACCACTATTCCTTCAAACATACCCATTTTTGCTTTCCGAGATAATGTTCTCGACTTCCACACATTCTTCAAGGCCCCCAGAATTTTCGCCACCTCCCCCACCCTATGATCCACTTCCGCTTCCATGGTTCCATCCGCTGCCAGATCCACTCCCAGATATCTAAAACACTTCACTTCCTCCAGTTTTTCTCCATTCAAACTCACCTCCCAATTGACTTGACCCTCAACCCTACTGTACCTAATAACCTTGCTCTTATTCACATTTACTCTTAACTTTCTTCTTCCACACACTTTACCAAACTCAGTCACCAGCTTCTGCAGTTTCTCATATGAATCAGCCACCAGCGCTGTATCATCAGCGAACAACAACTGACTCACTTCCCAAGCTCTCTCATCCCCAACAGACTTCATACTTGCCCCTCTTTCCAAAACTCTTGCATTCACCTCCCTAACAACCCCATCCATAAACAAATTAAACAACCATGGAGACATCACACACCCCTGCCGCAAACCTACGTTCACTGAGAACCAATCACTTTCCTCTCTTCCTACACGTACACATGCCTTACATCCTCGATAAAAACTTTTCACTGCTTCTAACAACTTTCCTCCCACACCATATATTCTTAATACCTTCCACAGAGCATCTCTATCAACTCTATCATATGCCTTCTCCAGATCCATAAATGCTACATACAAATCCATTTGCTTTTCTAAGTATTTCTCACATACATTCTTCAAAGCAAACACCTGATCCACACATACTCTACCACTTCTGAAACCACACTGCTCTTCCCCAATCTGATGCTCTGTACATGCCTTCACCCTCTCAATCAATACCCTCCCATATAATTTACCAGGAATACTCAACAAACTTATACCTCTGTAATTTGAGCATTCACTCTTATCCCCTTTGCCTTTGTACAATGGCACTATGCACGCATTCCGCCAATCCTCAGGCACCTCACCATGCGTCATACATACATTAAATAACCTTACCAACCAGTCAACAATACAGTCACCCCCTTTTTTAATAAATTCCACTGCAATACCATCCAAACCTGCTGCCTTGCCGGCTTTCATCTTCCGCAAAGCTTTCACTACCTCTTCTCTGTTTACCAAATCATTTTCCCCAACCCTCTCACTTTGCACACCACCTCGACCAAAACACCCTATATCTGCCACTCTATCATCAAACACATTCAACAAACCTTCAAAATACTCACTCCATCTCCTTCTCACATCACCACTACTTGTTATCACCTCCCCATTTGCGCCCTTCACTGAAGTTCCCATTTGCTCCCTTGTCTTACGCACTTTATTTACCTCCTTCCAGAACACCTTTTTATTCTCCCTAAAATTTAAAGATACTCTCTCACCCCAACTCTCATTTGCCCTTTTTTTCACCTCTTGCACCTTTCTCTTGACCTCCTGTCTCTTTCTTTTATACATCTCCCACTCAATTGCATTTTTTCCCTGCAAAAATCGTCCAAATGCCTCTCTCTTCTCTTTCACTAATACTCTTACTTCTTCATCCCACCACTTACTACCCTTTCTAATCAACCCACCTCCCACTCTTCTCATGCCACAAGCATCTTTTGCGCAATCCATCACTGATTCCCTAAATACATCCCACTCCTCCCCCATTATATTTTAATTTTGCTTTGTCGCTGTCTCCCGCGCCTGCGAGGTAACGCAAGGAAACAGACGAAAGAAATGGCCCAACCCGCCCCCACACACATGCACACACACACACACGTCCACACACGCAAACATACACACCCACACTTCCCAACGTACACACATGTATACACACACAGACACACATATATACATACATGCACACAATTCAAACTGTCTGCCCCTACTCACCCCCATAGCCACCCCGCCACACATGGAATAACATCCCCCTCCCCCCTCATGTGTGCGAGGCAGCGCCAGGAAAAGACAACAAAGGCCCCATACGCTCACACTCAGTCTCTAGCTGTCATGCAATAATGCCCGAAACCACAGCTCCCTTTCCACATCCAGGCCCCACACAACTTTCCATGGTTTACCCCAGACGCTTCACATGCCCTAATTCAATCCACTGACAGCACGTCAATTCACTCTATTCCTTGCCCGCCTTTCACCCTCCTGCATGTTCAGGCCCCGATCACACAAAATCTTTTTCACTCCATCTTTCCAACTTCAATTTGGTCTCCCACTTCTCCTCGTTCACTCCACCTCCGACACATGTATCCTCTTGGTCAATCTTTCCTCACTCATTCTCTCCATGTGCCCAAACCATTTCAAAACACCCTCTTCTGCTCTCTCAAACACGCTCTTTTTATTTCCACACATCTCTCTTACCCTTACAATACTTACCCGATCAAACCACCTCGCACCACACATTGTCCTCAAACATCTCATTTCCAGCACATCCATTCTCCTGCGCACAACTCTATCCATACCCCAAAACCTCCCAACCATACAACATTGTTGGAACCACTATTCCTTCAAACATACCCATTTTTGCTTTCCGAGATAATGTTCTCGACTTCCACACATTCTTCAAGGCTCCCAGGATTTTCGCCCCCTCCCCCACCCTATGATTCACTTCCGCTTCCATGGTTCCATCCGCTGCCAGATCCACTCCCAGATATCTAAAACACTTTACTTCCTCCAGTTTTTCTCCATTCAAACTTACCTCCCAATTGACTTGGTATCTGCACAGACACACACACACACACACACACACACACACACACACACACACACACACACACATATGAATATATATATATATATATATATATATATATATATATATATATATATATATATATATATATATATATATAATATATATATATATATATAACCTGGATGTTTTGGCTCTGAGTGAAACGAAACTCAAGGGTAAAGGGGAAGAATGGTTTGGGAATGTCTTGGGAGTAAAGTCAGGGGTTAGTGAGAGGACAAGAGCAAGGGAAGGAGTAGCACTACTCCTGAAACAGGAGTTGTGGGAGTATGTGATAGAATGTAAGAAAGTAAATTCTCGATTAATATGTGTAAAACTGAAAGTTGATGGAGAGAGATGGGTGATTATTGGTGCATATGCACCTGGGCATGAGAAGAAAGATCATGAGAGGCAAGTGTTTTGGGAGCAGCTGAATGAGTGTGTTAGTGGTTTTGATGCACGAGACCGGGTTATAGTGATGGGTGATTTGAATGCAAAGGTGAGTAATGTGGCAGTTGAGGGAATAATTGGTATACATGGGGTGTCCAGTGTTGTAAATAGAAATGGTGAAGAGCTTGTAGATTTATGTGCTGAAAAAGGACTGGTGATTAGGAATACCTTGTTTAAAAAGCGAGATATACATAAGTATACGTATGTAAGTAGGAGAGATGGCCAGAGAGCGTTATTGGATTACGTGTTGATTGACAGGCGCGGGAAAGAGAGACTTTTGGATGTTAATGTGCTGAGAGGTGCAACTGGAGGGATGTCTGATCATTATCTTGTGGAGGCTAAGGTGAAGATTTGTATGGGTTTTCAGAAAAGAAGAGTGAATGTTGGGGTGAAGAGGGTGGTGAGAGTAAGTGAGCTTGGGAAGGAGACTTGTGTGAGGAAGTACCGGAAGAGACTGAGTACAGAATGGAAAAAGGTGAGAAAAATAGAAGTAAGGGGAGTGGGGGAGGAATGGGATGTATTTAGGGAATCAGTGATGGATTGCGCAAAAGATGCTTGTGGCATGAGAAGAATGGGAGGTGGGTTGATTAGAAAGGGTAGTGAGTGCTGGGATGAAGAAGTAAGATTATTAGTGAAAGAGAGGAGAGAGGCATTTGGACGATTTTTGCAGGGAAAAAATGCAATTGAGTGGGAGATGTATAAAAGAAAGAGACAGGAGGTCAAGAGAAAGGTGCAAGAGGTGAAAAAGAGGGCAAATGAGAGTTGGGGTGAGAGAGTATCATTAAATTTTAGGGAGAATAAAAAGATGTTCTGGAAGGATGTAAATAAAGTGCGTAAGACAAGGGAGCAAATGGGAACTTCAGTGAAGGACGCAAATGGGGAGGTGATAACAAGAAGTGGTGATGTGAGAAGGAGATGGAGTGAGTATTTTGAAGGTTTGTTGAATGTGTTTGATGATAGAGTGGCAGATATAGGGTGTTTTGGTCGAGGTGGTGTGCAAAGTGAGAGGGTTAGGGAAAATGATTTGGTAAACAGAGAAGAGGTAGTAAAAGCTTTGCGGAAGATTAAAGCCGGCAAGGCAGCAGGTTTGGATGGTATTGCAGTGGAATTTATTAAACAAGGGGGTGACTGTATTGTTGACTGGTTGGTAAGGTTATTTAATGAATGTATGACTCAAGGTGAGGTGCCTGAGGATTGGCGGAATGCGTGCATAGTGCCGTTGTACAAAGGCAAAGGGGATAAGCGTGAGTGCTCAAATTAGAGAAGTAAAAGCTTGTTGAGTATCCTGGTAAATTATATGGGAGGGTATTGATTGAGAGGGTGAAGGCATGTACAGAGCATCAGATTGGGGAAGAGCAGTGTGGTTTCAGAAGTGGTAGAGTATGTGTGGATCAGGTGTTTGCTTTGAAGAATGTATGTGAGAAATACTTAGAAAAGCAAATGGATTTGTATGTAGCATTTATGGATCTGGAGAAGGCATATGATAGAGTTGATAGAGATGCTCTGTGGAAGGTATGAAGAATATATGGTGTGGGAGGCAAGTTGTTAGAAGCAGTGAAAAGTTTTTATCGAGGATGTAAGACATGTGTACGTGTAGGAAGAGAGGAAAGTGATTGGATCTCAGTGAATGTAGGTTTGCGGCAGGGGTGTGTGATGTCTCCATGGTTGTTTGAATTGTTTATGGATGGGGTTGTTAGGGAGGTGAATGCAAGAGTTTTGGAAAGAGGGGCAAGTATGAAATCTGTTGTGGATGAGAGAGCTTGGGAAGTGAGTCAGTTGTTGTTCGCTGATGATACAGCGCTGGTGGCTGATTCATGTGAGAAACTGCAGAAGCTGGTGACTGAGTTTGGTAAAGTGTATGAAAGAAGAAAGTTAAGAGTAAATGTGAATAAGAGCAAGGTTATTAGGCACAGTAGGGTTGAGGGTCAAGTCAATTGGGAGGTAAGTTTGAATGGAGAAAAACTGGAGGAAGTAAAGTGTTTTAGATATCTGGGAGTGGATCTGGCAGCGGATGGAACCATGGAAGCGGAAGTGAATCATAGGGTGGGGGAGGGGGCGAAAATCCTGGGAGCCTTGAAGAATGTGTGGAAGTCGAGAACATTATCTCGGAACGCAGAAATGGGTATGTTTGAAGGAATAGTGGCTCCAACAATGTTGTATGGTTGCGAGGCGTGGGCTATGGATAGAGTTGTGCGCAGGAGGGTGGATGTGCTGGAAATGAGATGTTTGAGGACAATGTGTGGTGTGAGGTGGTTTGATCGAGTGAGTAATGTAAGGGTAAGAGAGATGTGTGGAAATAAAAAGAACGTGGTTGAGAGAGCAGAAGAGGGTGTTTTGAAATGGTTTGGGCACATGGAGAGAATGAGTGAGGAAAGATTGACCAAGAGGATATATGTGTCGGAGGTGGAGGGAACGAAGTGGGAGACCAAATTGGAGGAGGAGAGATGGAGTGAAAAAGATTTTGTGTGATTGGGGCCTGAACATGCAGGAGGGTGAAAGGCGGGCAAGGAATAGATTGAATTGGATCGATGTGGTATACCGGGGTTGACGTGCTGTCAGTGGACTGAATCAGGGAATGTGAAGCGTCTGGGGTAAATCATGGAAAGTTGTGTGGGGCCTGGATGTGGAAAGGGAGCTGTGGTTTCGGGCATTATTGCGTGAGAGCTGGAGACTGAGTGTGAACGAATGGGGCCTTTGTTGTCTTTTCCTAGTGCTACCTCACACACGTGAGGGGGGAGGGGGATGGTGTTCCATGTGTGGCGAGGTGGCGATGGGAATGAATAGGGGCAGGCAGTGTGAATTGTGTGCATGGGTATATATGTATGTGTCTCTGTGTGTATATATATGTGTATATTGAGATGTATAGGTATGTATATTTGCGTGTGTGGGCGTGTGTGTGTACATTATGTATGGGGGTTGGTTGTGCCATTTCTTTCGTCTGTTTCCTTGCGCTACCTTGTGCTACAAAGCAAAATAAATATAGATAATATATATATATATATATATATATATATATATATATATATATATATATATATATATAGATGTGTGTGTGTGTGTGTGTGTGTGTGTGTGTGTGTGTGTGTGTGTGTGTGTGTGTGTGCAGATACCAATAAAATGGCAGGAGTGGATTATACGTACAAAAAAGGTGCTTATTAAAGATAAAATACTGAATAGTGGTGAAAACCTTTGTATTTAGTCCATTTAGAAAGTAGTAAATTGAATTATATCTAGAGGGCAATAAGTTTTCAAGTAGTAATGAAATTTGTTCTACATCAAAATCAAACAGAAAATAAAAAAAAAATCATAAAAGCCTAATACGTTTGTGTTGCTTATCCAGGTCCATTTTTACTAAGTAATGTTGGGACGGCTCCACCCACTTTAATCACTTTAGTACATAGAATATATTATCGTCGATGTTAAAGAGTTTTCCCTTTTGATGTTATCCTTAAAATGAAGGTTAAGGAAAGTGAGATAGAGCTTAACGTTAAAGTTAGGATAGCTAAGGCATTCCTTGATCATATAATCACTAGTCAGGTGTTAATATATGTTAGGTTAGGTTAAGCATCCTTCATCAGGTCACCATTACCAAGGTGTTGTTATGTTGGGTCAAGCAACTTTAAACCAACTTTCAGTATTATTTACTCATAAATCTCTAAGTTCTAATAACCCAAAATTTTAGAGGGTAGAAACTAATTGAAGCCATTTCTAACATTCTTGCATAACCTGACCTCTCTCCTTCCCAAAACATAGCCATCCCAGCCTGGATATTGCACTGCTGTGGTCGTCAACTAATTTGAAAAGGAAGACATTGAATGGAGAAATTACTCAGGTAATCTCCAAAGATGATTACCGGTCTGAGAAACAAATTCAGAGAGCAGATTAAACGACTTAAATCCATTCAGCTTTAGGGAAAAGAAGTTTAAGAGATCCTATACAGGTTTATGAAGTTATTGTAATGGCATCCCTTTAAGCTTGATATTTTTACTTCCTGTAACTAGTTCCAACAATTAAAATGATATTCAACATTGTGAGTTAAGTGACTGACTTTAGGATGCATTTGGCATCTGTCAAAAACTGTATTTAGCAAATACTTCAACTTTCAACTGACCCATTCTATATTTCTATTCATTTCATCTCAGTTTTATCGCCTTTCTGTTACTGTTTAATATCAACAGTAGCCCGTCTACGTAGTTGGGGCTCTGAAGCAAAGGAAACTTTTTCTAGCCTAGGTTAGGGTAGCATCTAAACCAAACCTAAATGACCTTACCTTAGAAATATGTTCAGACAGTACCTTCTGAAAATATTTCTTAAGGTAAGGTCGTGGGGATTAGTTTAGGTGCTAACTAAACCTTGGCTAGAAAAAGTTTGCTTTAAAGCCACAACTAGTTGAAAGGCCTACTTTAAGTGGTGATATTGAAATTCATTTGCTCCAGTGTGCCCTTCTGTCCGTTTGTTTTATGTCCATCTAAAGATGCATACGTTCAATTTTTGATGTAGATTGATTTCCCATCTTAGTTTCGTCTACGGAATTCTACATCTTCAGTTCAGCATACCATTGTGGTAATGAAGGGAAAGTCACCACATTCATAAGCCGAGTGGACGTAGCTTATCCCACCTCGTTAGAGAGAAAACTTACCTGTCTTTGAATTAATGAACGGGAACAGAGAAGACAAAATTTTACTACACATATATCATACAACTATATAATTTATATTATATACATTACCATATTTCCTGCACTTTCCATCACAAATTTGCTGAGGTCATAACCTTGTAGTTACTATTACCTTACAACCTTAAGGATGGTGGTCTACAACACCTCTAGATTGATGGAGAAAACGAAAAGTTTCGTTTTACTATTAAGACCACAGAAATGAGGTAATTCCACTTCACTACCACTAACTACTAGTTATTTTACTTGTTGATTTTCACGGCTAAGATTTTCATCCTCTGAGCGAAGCCATACAATAATCGTCCTTATCTACTCTGAGCATTGCATAGCCTCCTGATGATCAAGATTGCTGTTTTGGTTGTCCGTTTCCCTTGTTACTGCTGCGCCTCACTGCACACCTTACATGAGTGCCTTCCACAGTATTAGGGACAGCTGCTGGGCCTCACTGTAGCTACTTCTGGGACGGTTGCCAATCTTCCTCGTATTCCCTCATGACCACAGCGCCAAACCGACTCCCGCCATCAGGCCGAAACGCACAAACATTTCTGACAAAATTGAGACAACCGCTTTCGCGTCAGTTTTGACACCAAGTGAATTTAAACGACAATTACGCTCAAGATGCTTGGTTTTTCGTTCATGGATTGAACAGAAGCAACCAACGATGGTTGCTACTGCCCAATCCATGAAGTCCCCCCCACCACGGAAAGGTAACCAAGCTTCGGGGGGGATGGGTGTTTACCCTGACGCCAACGGAGAAACTCAATACAATATTTTTATTATAACTTTCCTTAATCTTGAAAAATGAATCAATCAGAGGGAAGAATAGCGCCAGTCATATGAGACTGGCTAACCGAATCCTTGCGCACTGTGTAGAAAGTGATTTCTTTGAGGGTTGCTTTATGGAAGGCACGGTAGCGTCGGAAGAGTTTCACTTTTTCTTTGAAGACGAAGGAAATTATCCCCGTGAATTTATGTATTTTTTTTTTGGGCGGGATAATGTTCCCATATTTTTTCTTCTTGTTTTTCAACGTCCCTACGTAGATATTATGTGCCATCCACTACTGGGAGAAAGCCAGACTTCCGCCAGATTAACGTAATCCTTGGCGAGGCCAAACTAAAGTTGTCTTGGTGTTGGTTCCTCAGTGATAACCCAAACACAAACACAAACACACCTCCAGTGTCCACTCTAGGGCCGTGTTCTCCTGCAGCACCAGCAGGAAGAAAGAACTCAGGTTCCTCACCAACTGAATCTTTTGGCACGGGGAGCGTGTGTCATCTCGACACGCCTTTTAACGCCCGTACGAGGTGCGGAGTGCAGTCGGTCTGTAACGTAGGACATGTCATGTGTTATTGGTCCCAGTCGGTCTAGAACGCTGGGCCTGACATGTGTTGGGGGACCAAGTCGGTCTTGAATGGTGGGCCTGACGTGTGTTGGGGGACCAAGTCGGTCTTGAATGGTGGGCCTGACAGGTCTTGAGACCTGCCATGTCTCCCTGAAGGTGGGCCTGACAGGTGGGGTGGGCTGCATTTCCTCATGGATGGTGGGTCTGGTAGGGAGTGTGGGCTGCAGTGCCACTTGAGTGGGCGAGGTCACTTGGTCAGCATCAGTGGGACGGTGAGGTTTCACTTTTGCACAGCGACCGTTGACGGAAAGTGGTGTCACGTCGGCAAGAAGTGCCTTCTTGTAGGAGGCATAGCAGGAGTACTGGATGACGGCAATCCCGCGGTGGTTCTCGTAGGTCGTGTAGGACTGCATGTCGAAGCGAACGATGTCGCCGAACTGCTTGAAGAATTCCCAGACGTTCGTCCTTGAGATTTTGTATGGAACGTTGACGACCCTGATGGTATACCTCTGCAGGACGGTTTTGAGAACCCCTTGCAACTGCTCGTTGGTGGGCACGATGACATGTATGTCGTCATCATCGCAGCCCAACTCATCTATATGTGGGAGTCGGGTCTCGTGTGGTGGACGGTCCAGCAAATCCTCCTCATCGTGGAAAGGCAGGTAGGCCTGGTCAAGGAGGGCGACCCAGAGCACCTGCTGCTGCTCGACCACCTCCACAACTGAGCTTTTTGCAAAAACTTCCATGTTGAAGATATTATGATTACGTTGTGCACTTTACGAAGTAACCTCGGTTATCCTTGTATGTCCACAAATATAGTGAGTCTATATTGATATGGAAAAATATAGTAAGGTACCCCCATGCTCTAATATCCTACATAGAAATAAAAGCATAGTCGACTTTATACAAACAAAAGCATGTCGACTTCGGCGATTTTGAATGCAGAGACCATCTAAAATATTGTAGGTGGGTTAATGGTTATTACATGGTGACCAGGGGTACAGGTGGATGGGACAGACTGGATATAGTGAAGATCGATAGGTGGGACAGACAGGGTATAGTGAACATCCATAGATGGGACAGACTGGGTACAGTGAAGATTGATAGATGGGACAGACAGGGTATAGTGAATATCCATAGATGGGAGAGACAGGGTGTAGTGAAGATGCATACATGGGACTGACAGGGTACAGTGAAGATTCGTAAATGGGACAGACAGGGTATAGTGAAGATCCATAGATGGGACAGACAGGGTATAGTGAAGATTGATAGATGGGACAGGCTGGGTATAGTGAAGATCCATAGATGGGACAGATGGTATAGTGAAGATGTGCAGATGGGACACACATTATAATGAATTGATTGATGGGACAGACAGGGTATAGTGAAGATCCATAGATGGGACAGGCTGGGTGCTGGGTATAGTGAAGATCCATAGATGGGACAGAGCTTATAGTGAAGATGTGTAGACGGGACACACATTATAATGAATTGATTGATGGGACAGACAGGGTATAGTGAAGATTGATAGATGGGACAGGCTGGGTATAGTGAAGATCCATAGATGGGACAGAGGGCATAGTGAAGATGTGTAGATGGGACACACATTATAATGAATTGATTGATGGGACAGACAGGGTATAGTGAAGATCGATAGACGGGACAGACAGGGTATAGAGAAGATCCAATGATGGGACAGGCTGGGTATAGTGAAGATCGATGAATAGGACAGACAAGGTATCGTGAAGATCGATAGATGGGACAGACAGGGTATAGTGAAGATCGATAGATGGTGGCAGACAGGGTATAGTGAAGATCGATAGATGGGGACAGACAGTGTATAATGAAAATAAATAGATGGGACAGATTGGTTATAGTGATCGATAGATGGGACAGACTGGTTATATTGGCGATCGATAGATGGAAATGTTGGCACAAACAAACAATGGCCAGGTGGTCCTAAGTAGCAGATCTCTGTTACTTGCAGGCCAGAACTTAATGATGGTGAGAGATAATGGTGTCTCCCTCTGTAGTGAACATGATATTGAGAGATAATGGTGTCTCCCTCTATAGTGAACATGACGGTGAGAGATAATGGTGTCTCTCTCTGCAGTGAACATGATGGTGAGAGATAATGGTGTCTCTCTCTGTATTGAACATGATGGTGAGAGATAATGGTGTCTCCCTCTATAGTGAACATGACGGTGAGAGATAATGGTGTCTCTCTCTGCAGTGAACATGATGGTGAGAGATAGTGGTGTCTCTCTCTGTATTGAACATGATGGTGAGAGATAATGGTGTCTCTCTCTGCAGTGAACATGATGGTGAGAGATAATGGTGTCTCCCTCTATAGTGAACATGACGGTGAGAGATAATGGTGTCTCTCTCTGCAGTGAACATGATGGTGAGAGATAGTGGTGTCTCTCTCTGTAGTGAACATGACGGTGAGAGATAATGGTGTCTATGATTCGGTATGTAGAACTCACATGAGATTAATCAGATATATGAATATGAGCAGAAAAAGATGTTATCTATGTGTGATATGTAAGAGGAGGAAAACTACTCCCACACATCACATTATACACACATTTCCACAGGACAAAGAAAGGTAAGGGGTATTGCTGTGATGGAATTGGTAAGACATTCATAAATATAAACGTAGGATGGGATAGATCTAAGACAAGTAGATAACAAACAACCACATTTTTCTACAAACTCAACAAAGACAAAGGCGAATTGTTTAGATATCAAGAAGTACATACCATATTTCCCCAATACCTACAGTTTTGTAATTAAAGAAAAAAATATTCTTGAGCTTACTTATTGACGAGTCACTTATGCTAGTTAACTTTGTTTTCAAGTTCATTATTGTTAGAGTATTTCCCATCATCTCTTATCAGCATAATCACTTCATCAGGATCATTAGGCTTACGTGGACCAATTACAGGATATGTATGTAAATATGTTGCTTTAATGTTAAAGAATGAAATATGTCCTGGTTGATATGGCATGATTGTTGATGAAACCGTCCAGTTGATTTGGTCCCTAACATTGTGTTTAATGTTACCTACATATGTTATTGCTCATACTTGTCTCAAGTCGTCCGTACAATACTTCATCCTTGGGAAAAACATAAAAAAAACAAGTTTTAGATTATTTTCTTTTTTTAACTGAAAACTCACTGTAAAGTTTTCGTCAACAAACAGACAGCCAGACAGCGCAAGGGTAATTAGTACCACCAGCTGTTGACAACGTGCACAATTAAAGCAGCCATTGCTCACGCGAGATTACTCCTGCTTTCCTGTCTTTCTTATATAGTCTTTGTACAACTACACACACACACACACACACACACACACACACACACACACACACACGTACACACACACACACACCATCATTGATGTCATTATGTTTCCACTACAAGCTACATGACACTCTCCACAAGAGGTAATTCTGCCCAGTGTACACCCTCTATCGTATCCTGCTATCTTCACTATATTGATGTTTCATCTTCACTACACTAGTGCTTCAAGTTCACTCTGTTAATCTATCATCTAGGATATTAAATCAATGAGGAAACGCTAGTCTACTATATTTTTGTGTGGCTTCACTATATTTTTGCAAGTGCTGGTCTATGAAAGTTTACTTCGTCAAGTAAATCACTCATCTCACCAGATCGCAGAAATGACTCACGTCCGCGCTGCCCATCGGTACCCTGGCAAGGAATCCTTCCTTGAATTTTTCGAGGCTCACATCCAGCAAACCGGGGCTGTTAAAGATTGTATAAGCCGAACTGAGCTATATTTGCGATACTGTGAATTCTGCGAAGGGTTCGGGTACGAGAAAGCTGCCGTCCTGAACGTCGGGAGAACACTGGGACGGTGGGGCATCAAGGCAGATCGCAGACTTGGAGGACTCAACGGCCGCCACCAGGAGTACGCCTACACCAGAATTGCCTGGTTGTCCGGCAGTGAGGGCCTGGCCCAGGGAGGAAAGCGGTGCCTTCCAGAATGCCAAAGGCCTTCCAGGAAGAGATCACGTCTGGATATCGAACCCGTGCACGAGAGAGTAGTGGTGAAGATCCAGACTCGGCATCAAGATGATGATGACCTGTGCAAAGGCGGACCCAGCGAGGAAACTGGTGTAGTTGACACAGGAGCAGCCGCCATCCCCATCAATGTTTCTTTGGCTCCCACCAAACAACGGGGCAAAGTGATGCCTACCACTGAATTGGTGACCTTGATCCCCTACTTCTATGGGGATGAATCAGGCTTGGTGGATCCCGACGTACTCGTACTGGTCGTCGATGAAGACCCTGATGTGTCCGTCACTGCGACTGGAGGATCAGCAGCATCTACAGCAGCAGCCGACCCTAAAGCTGAAGCTGCCGTGTTGAAGATTAAAGTCCACACCACCAACATTCATCCCTGAAATTCCTTGAACCTTAAGTTCCCTTCGTTGAGACTGGAGAAGCTGCTCCTCCTCCAGCAGTCGACCCTGTTATACCCGGTCCTCAGAAGACACTTCCTATGGCAAAAGTTCTCATTCAGTCGCAAATCATTGTCAAACTATTGCACGGATGAAGCGGTTATCATAAAGGATTAAATCCTTAGGAAACGTTCCTACCATCTATCAGTCCCATCTACTTGGAAGGGAAAAAAAATAAGAAAAATACATCCATTCTGTTGGGTGCCATAAACATGGCACAAATGGACCCTAAGTCGAACTGCTGACCTCCTAGTGGTAGGGTCCGGGCAACTTTGAGGGAACATTAACCTTCAAAGGCTAACAGCAGTCGCACAAAAACAATAAAGATTAATCATTATTAGTCATTTACAATAATCATAGACGATGGTTATAGCCTCGCCCATTTATCATCTCATTCGCTGTGAACGAAATCATAGGCGACTCTGATTGCACCTACATCTATCAGTTTACCTATTTATTCAACCATCTATCTATCTGTCTATCGTCCTTGTTTGAAGATTTTCTGTATCATGTAAATCTCAGCCATTGAAATGTCCTGAGATCAATGTCGAAGAAGTGAACAAAAGAATTCTAGTTTGGACTGAAATACTTAGCCCTGTTTCTGTACATTTTCTTACCATTTATCCACCATTCATTCCTGTTAAGGATCTACAAACTATCTTCAGAGTTGTATTACAAATATATGAAACATGTCACCAACTCACTGTTTTGTTCATATTTCTTGCTATATTACATCTGTCAGTTTCTAAATGCAATCATCGGATGATTATGGCTGTGTCTACACACTCCCGCCATCTGGCCAACCTTGTACATATGATCAATTAAACTCTGACATTTTAACAAATTGTTTCAAAACGACTCCATGAAACGCGAACTTAAAATTCATCCATTTAACTCCCTCATTCATTAACGAACATTTTAACATGATCATTTGAACGTAAATCTTCCAACTGCATTATGTCAACAAAGTCCTTTTACATACGTCATTAGGTTAGGTTAGGTTAGGTTAGGTTAATCAACCTCGTCAATTAAACACTTTAATACTACCATGCAACAGTGAACTTTTACATACCGTCATATTGCAGCTGTTGTATGAAATGCTTCACATAACTAAAGTATTTAAAGTGTATTATTTTAACGATATTCTTGGAATTCTGCACTTTAATATGAACCTCTAAATTCTGACTGTAGAGGTACACATGACCTTTAAATTCCACCAGAGCAATGGAAGTCTGTACAATTAATTTAACTCTGCCACTGAACGCGAACTTTTGAATTTAGCTGGGCGGCCTCTTATTCCCTGGCTGCCTTTCATACTTTGTTCTTTTAAACTGAGTGTTTATATCGCTCTCATTCACTTTTAATTCTAAACTATGTTTATGTCGCTCTCATTCACTCTTAATTTTAAACTGTGTTTATATCGCTCTCATTTACTCTTAATTTCGATCGTCTCTGATATTTCAGTCGTAAAATTTGTTCATGTTGCCATATTGCTTTAGTTAAGGTTTATGGTTAAACCTAAAGAATCTACAGTGTTTACAGTGACGGAGCCACCTGTATGTTGTACCAGACAACCAGTAATGTATGGTGACTGACGTCTACAGTGATGGAGACACCTGTATGTTGTACCATACAACCAGTAATGTATGGTGTCTGACGTCTACAGTGACGGAGCCACATGTATGTTGTACCAGACAACCAGTAATGTACGGTGTCTGACGTCTACAGTGACGGAGCCACCTGTATGTTGTACCAGACAACCAGTAATGTATGGTGTCTGACGTCTACAGTGACGGAGCCACCTGTATGTTGTACCAGACAACCAGTAATGTATGGTGTCTGACGTCTACAGTGACGGAGCCACCTGTATGTTGTACCAGACAACCAGTAATGTATGGTGACTGACGTGTACAGTGACGGTGTAAGACTCACGCACACTACCGTTAATTTTTCATTAGGTATTTGTCATTATCATTTTACTGTGAGTTACATAGAGTTAGCTGCATGTTGCCAAGGGCTCACTGTTCCCACGGGCTACTGTTAATCAGGATGTTTGAACACGTAAGAGCTGATCTGTTATTTGAACACGTTGTTGAATGGGTGTTGACGGACTCCCATATAACCCCTGCCAGTGTGACCTGAGGGGACACACTGGCCAGCATCGTAACACTGTTCACTAGAGTGTGTCGTAGTGTGTCTTAAGAGTACTACAGATGGACGTACACGTTTTGTTGTAATAAATCTACAAAGGCCGCCTGATCTTCATTGACTACCACAGACGAAGAAGACCTGATTTCCTTCCTCTCAACTCAACCTTACAAATGGTGGCAGTGACGTAAGAACCCACGTGACCACACACGACCGTCACATCTACTTCATATTTCTACGTCTGGTGTTGCCAGCAGTCATACAAGCCTACCTGACACAGTCCTGGTGCTCCCTCCTGTGGACGTTAAGGGCGGAACCCACGGCCGGATACGTGCTCCATCACCCGTACCTCAATGCATTGAAGATACGCCTTTATTGCATTGCTGACACTGTGTCGCTTGCAAGGACATCAAGACAGCGCCACCGCCGTGCAGTGTTGTCATCACATCCAGACGTGTCAAGCAAGGTCAGCCATCCTGCCAACACCAACGTGGAGGTCATCTTGTCAACCGCTCCAGAGACGCGTCATCATCAGCCGTGGCGACATCCCAGACGTCAGCATCGCGTGGTCCAGCCCTTGTCGCTCACTCAACTTTCCTGCTAGCGAGTCGCTACTCTGCACACGTCTTCACCTCGCTACACCCAGCGAGTCGCTACTCTGCACACATCTTCACCTCGCTACACCCAGCGAGCCGCTACTCTGCACACATCTCCACCTCGCTACAGCCAAGACGCCTTCGTAAGCGAATCTCCCATTCAGATAAGAACTGTGTCAAAATGGTTCACTCTGTGAGGTATGCTCTTTTTGTGTGTTACTAGTTCCTAGTCTATAAATATAGACATATATATACTTTTAGGTAATATGATTATTCATCTTTGTAGTTTAGCAAATTAATCTAAGTTTTCAGTCATTCTTGCATATATTCTTTCTTATGTTTTCATACGTTGGTACTATAGTTTTTAGTGATGACTACTTTCATATATAGAGTCCATTACTGATGTTATACTATTATGTGCACCTCTCATATACAGAGTCTTGTATTCATATGTTATACTGTTATGCCTACCTTTTATTGCCTTTATTTCATTACAATATTTTTAAATAATACTCATGTTATGTATTTTGGATTAGGACAATAGTGTTAATTGTATTTTAAATTTTTGTGGGGATTATTACTTAAACACTTTAAGTCAGATTGTATTACATGTCCGAAGATATTCCATGTGATAATCGTAAAGGTTCATATGTACTTAGGAAATTACTTAGAATCCCTTATTATAAACGGAACCAGCCTTCTAAAATGGCGACGTCACACAAAGTTGTTTTGACAGATTCTGGTGACACAGATGACCCACAGAAACCTTCTCACACGTTACCACACCCACACCCACCTCCCCCGCCACCTCACAAAAACTCCTTCACAAAAAACTGTTTTAACACTAAAACAAGCTAGGGAACCACACGAGTTATTTGATGGTAAACTGTCAAATTTTGATCGGTGGATTAGAAATGCAGAGGACATTGTTGAACATAATGGTGATTCAGGAGACAGAGCGTTTATATCGGCTGCTAAAAACCTCATTGATTTCAACCAGCCTAACAATTAAGCTAGGGTTGTCTATGACTCAGATGACATTGGAAACTGTACATCTTGGGAGGAATTTAAAACGTTGTTTACATCAGGTTGTGAGGAATCATTCTCAGATAGTTTACTACACGTCCTTTTACGTGCTCTTAACACAACATACTTGGATGATACGTCAGTCCCTGATCACTGGAGTACCTTACATGGAAGAATGAGATTAGTTAGGCAGGCTTATGAATCCTTACCCTGGATATCAGCCATGATGAATCCTGAAACTCATGTGCAAACACTCATGCGTTTATTACACATAACCTTCATTCTCAAGGACCTGACCTCCAGACGTAAGACGACGGTTACTTAATGAGAACATCGACCCATCATTGTGGGTCGGTAACAAAAGTGTTGAATTACACTCAAAAAAGTGTGGATAATTCACCACCAAGACACTGGGGAGGGTGTTGGCTTCCCAAAGTGTGAGGAAACATTCTAGTGGTCAACACAATCATTCTTCTCATGGTCAAATACAGCGATTCAGTGATGACAAACACTCACATAAAGTGACGTGCTTCCGGTGTGGCCAACCAGGACATAAAGCGAATGTGTGTCCTTACACATGGGACTCATTCTCACGTGAGCCTCGACCAGAACAACAAACGCAGTCAACGACCCATGTCATCACAGCCTCGGTCGTCACAATTCTGCCGACCTAGTCATGATTTCCTCCAGTCAGACATCAGGCTGACCTTCACCCGCTCGCGCCCAACACCACCAAGCAGGTGTTCATATCATAGCAACGCTAGACACACTTCAGCGGAATGTCGAGCATTAGCTAGACAGACGTCACCTAACACAGGTTCATCATGTCATTATCAACAATGACAATCTCTCGCTCATGACAAGACTCCATCACATAAGGAACTCTTAAGACATTTTCGTTCTTCGCCATTTTCTCACATTACAAGTTTCGATTTAGTGGGTTCTTTCCAGGATAAGACAATCACAATCTTTCTAGACAGCGGCGCGGAAGCAGATGTCATTCATTATGATTTTATTCAACCATTAATGAGGCGCACTCAACTTGTTCAATGCTCGGACTTTTACTCATCCCTTCAAAGTATCTCAAATGAAAATCTCGACGTAAGGGGCACTATTGAAATGAACATTCGCATAGGCGACTCGGTCATTACCGTAACCCCTTACAACAATATTGTTCGTGGTGTAACGTTTCCTGCTAACTTGTTACTAGGACGCCACTCTATGTGTGGCACAACATAAGATCTCTCCTATTCATCATGTGGTTTGTGTTGATAATACGTTCCTGCCATTGTAAGAGAAGAGTTCTCACTCAGTCAGAGTCATTAATACATCTGCTCCCACGTCCTGCTTCACGGTAGACAATACGCATCCTTTTTACTTTTCTACTCATCATTGTCCTGGTAAACTGAGAACCAACATGACTCTGCATAGTAACACATTAACGAAGGTTCCTCTCTCACTTTCTCGATCATGGATGAATGATCATGGACTTAGACATAGTCAGGGTGATCTCGCACTAAGAGTAGTTGCTGAACCTTCCTCACTAACTGTCACACGACTATCCATGATGGACGCCTCTATTCATGAGACCGCAGATGGAGAGGTCACCATATACATTGCCAATACGGGACCTCACTCCTGTCCGTCTCCGTAGAGGGGCCAAGCTTGTGGAATTCTCCGTTTTGAAGTCCGGAATTCAAGACGAGGAGTTGCATGAGTTTAATATCCGTCTAGTCTCACATTCCATTAACCCACCACCACCTACTCCTCCTACCCCAGACTCAGCAGTGCACGGCTTGAGTCAGCTCCCCACCATCACCCCTGACATGATATCCAAGGTAGGATTAACCAAACATGTTGACCAGTTAACAGACTTACTTAACCAGTCTAGGTCTACTATTGCCTTATCAGGAGAACCACTCGGTAGAACTCATTTGGACGTTCACATTATTAACTTAGAGAAAAACACACAAGTCCCATTGACGTCCCAGCCTATCGATTGCCACACACACGCGCACAGAGACATAGCAAACAAACTTGTTCAGGACATGTTGAAAGATAATGTTATAGAGGAATCACGATCACCATGGAATTTACCACTTCTGATCGTTCCGAAAAAGGACGGAACTTTTAGACCAGTCATAGATATTAGGACACACAACAACAACAACAACAACAACAACAACAACAACAACAACAACAAGGTCACGTTGACAAGATGGTTTCCCATTACCAGTGGTATCAGAGCTTCTTCATAGCCTCGGCAACAATAAGGTATTTTCAACTTTGGATTTATTGAGTGGATTTTGGCAGATTCCCTTGTCAGAGGAAAGCCTCCCCCTGACTGTGTTCAGTACGCCAGATGGTCATTGGCAGTTCATATGCATCATGCCCTTCGGTCTTCATTCCTCACCGGTGATCACCTTCTCAAGGTTAATGACTAACATTTGTCGTCACATGTTGGGCCAAGATGTATTGGTTTATCTTGATGATATAATTGTCATGTCTCCAGATATTGCTTTTCATTTCAAAAGTTTTGAGAGAGTATTTCTACGACTTAAGGATGCGAACCTAAAAGTCAAGTTATCCAAATGTTCCTTTCTACAAACAAGAATTAATTACTTGGGTCACACCGTTGATGAAAACTGTATTCAACCTAATGCAGATAAAGTAAACACAATTGTAGAATGGCCAGTCCCTTCCACAACAGACAAGGTCAAATCATTCCTTGGTTTAGCAGAATGTTATTGAAGATTTATCGCTAATTTCGCGAAGATCGCAAACCCACTCACTTCATTTCTGAAACAGGGAGTTACATTCCAGTGGTCTACAGTGCATGACAATGCATTTGATTTACTCAAGCAACACTTGATCGAGGCGCCTATCCTTCGATTTCCAACTCTGAGAAACTCTTCGTTTTACACACAGATGCCTGTAAACAGGGTCTTGGAGCTGTACTTATGCAGGAGTCAAGTAGGGGTAGACTTTTTCCCATAGCCTATGCGAGCCGTTCATGTTCAAAGACGGAATCGAAATACTCAGAAGCTTAGTTAGAAAGCCTTCCAGTTATTTGGGCACACAAACATTTTAAGGAATACATATATGGTTACCTTATTACAGTTTATACAGATCACAGAGCACTGTGAGGTATTTTTCAACGACAAGATCCCACAGGAAAGTTTCAGAGGTGGTTTTTAACTACACAAACATTTGACCCAGATTTTCGTTTTGTTTCTGGCTCATCCAATGTAGTTGCAGACGCGCTTTCCCGCAGAGTGGGTGCAGTCACTGTAAATAATAGCCTCGTAGATTTTGATGTAGAGAGGTTGAGACAGAATCAATGGGATGACCCAGTCTGGGATCCTATCATAGAATTCCTATAGGGTATAAGATCTTCCTTGGATGCTAAAACAGTTGTCCCAGTCAGAGAATTGTATTTAGCACGGTTGGGGAGTCTTGTGCAGGGACGCGAAATTAGGAGTGCTCGCCTGTGTTGTTAAACAAACAATCATTCCAACAGCATTAGTACGGGATTTCTTGAAGTTAGCACATGATTCAACCCAGCTAGAGACTGAGTGTGAACGAATGGGGCCTTCGTTGTCTTTTCCTAGCAGTACCTCGCGCACATGAGGGGGGAGGGGGTTGTTATTCCATGTGTGGCGAGGTGACTATGAGAATGAATAAAGGCAGACAGTATCAATTATGTACATGTGTATATATGTATATGTGTCTGTGTGTATATGTATGTGTACATTGAGATGCATCCGTATTTATATTTGCGTGTGTGGACGTGTATGTATATACATGTGTATGTGCGTAGGTTGGGCCATTCTTTCGTGTGTTTCCTTGCGCTACCTCGCTAACGCGAGAGACAGCGACAAAGCAAAATGATAATAATAATAATAATAAAAATAATATATATATATATATATATATATATATATATATATATATATATATTCTTTTTTTTTTTTTTTTGCTTTGTCGCTGTCTCCCGCGTTTGCGAGGTAGCGCAAGGAAACAGACGAAAGAAATGGCCCAACCCACCCCCATACACATGTATATACATACGTCCACACACGCAAATATACATACCTACACAGCTTTCCATGGTTTACCCCAGACGCTTCACATGCCCTGATTCAATCCACTGACAGCACATCAACCCCGGTATACCACATCGCTCCAATTCACTCTATTCCTTGCCCTCCTTTCACCCTCCTGCATGTTCAGGCCCCGATCACACAAAATCTTTTTCACTCCATCTTTCCACCTCCAATTTGGTCTCCCTCTTCTCCTCGTTCCCTCCACCTCCGACACATATATCCTCTTGGTCAATCTTTCCTCACTCATTCTCTCCATGTGCCCAAACCATTTCAAAACACCCTCTTCTGCTCTCCCCTATCCCTGGGGATAGGGGAGAAAGAATACTTCCCACGTATTCCCTGCGTGTCGGAGAAGGCGACTAAAAGGGGAGGGAGCGGGGGGCTGGAAATCCTCCCCTCTCATTATTTTTTTTTGTTTTTCCAAAAGAAGGAACAGAGAAGCGGGCCAGGTGAGGATATTCCCTAAAAGGCCCAGTTCTGTTCTTAACGCTACCTCGCTAACGCGGGAAATGGCGAATAGTTTGAAAGAAAGAATATATATATATATATATATATATATATATATATATATATATATATATATATATATATATATATATATATATATATATATATATATATATATATATATATGCGTGCATAGTGCCATTGTACAAAGGCAAAGGGGATAAGAGTGAGTGCTCAAATTACAGAGGTATAAGTTTGTTGAGTATTCCTGGTAAATTATATGGGAGGGTATTGATTGAGAGGGTGAAGGCATGTACAGAGCATCAGATTGGGGAAGAGCAGTGTGGTTTCAGATGTGGTAGAGGATGTGTGGATCAGGTGTTTGCTTTGAAGAATGTATGTGAGAAATACTTAGAAAAGCAAATGGATTTGTATGTAGCATTTATGGATCTGGAGAAGGCATATGATAGAGTTGATAGAGATGCTCTGTGGAAGGTATTAAGCATATATGGTGTGGGAGGAAAGTTGTTAGAAGCAGTGAAAAGTTTTTATCGAGGATGTAAGGCATGTGTACGTGTAGGAAGAGAGGAAAGTGATTGGTTCTCAGTGAATGTAGGTTTGCGGCAGGGGTGTGTGATGTCTCCATGGTTGTTTAATTTGTTTATGGATGGGGTTGTTAGGGAGGTAAATGCAAGAGTTTTGAAAAGAGGGGCAAGTATGAAGTCTGTTGGGGATGAGAGAGCTTGGGAAGTGAGTCAGTTGTTGTTCGCTGATGATACAGCGCTGGTGGCTGATTCATGTAAGAAACTGCAGAAGCTGGTGACTGAGTTTGGTAAAGTGTGTGGAAGAAGAAAGTTAAGAGTAAATGTGAATAAGAGCAAGGTTATTAGGTACAGTAGGGTTGAGGGTCAAGTCAATTGGGAGGTGAGTTTGAATGGAGAAAAACTGGAGGAAGTGAAGTGTTTTAGATATCTGGGAGTGGATCTGGCAGCGGATGGAACCATGGAAGCGGAAGTGGATCATAGGGTGGGGGAGGGGGCGAAAATTCTGGGGGCCTTGAAGAATGTGTGGAAGTCGAGAACATTATCTCGGAAAGCAAAAATGGGTATGTTTGAAGGAATAGTGGTTCCAACAATGTTGTATGGTTGCGAGGCGTGGGCTATGGATAGAGTTGTGCGCAGGAGGATGGATGTGCTGGAAATGAGATGTTTGAGGACAATGTGTGGCGTGAGGTGGTTTGATCGAGTGAGTAACGTAAGGGTAAGAGAGATGTGTGGAAATAAAAAGAGCGTGGTTGAGAGAGCAGAAGAGGGTGTTTTGAAGTGGTTTGGGCACATGGAGAGAATGAGTGAGGAAAGATTGACCAAGAGGATATATGTGTCGGAGGTGGAGGGAACGAGGAGAAGAGGGAGACCAAATTGGAGGTGGAAAGATGGAGTGAAAAAGATTTTGTGTGATCGGGGCCTGAACATGCAGGAGGGTGAAAGGAGGGCAAGGAATAGAGTGAATTGGAGCGATGTGGTATACCGGGGTTGACTTGCTGTCAGTGGATTGAATCAAGGCATGTGAAGCGTCTGGGGTAAACCATGGAAAGCTGTGTAGGTATGTATATTTGCGTGTGTGGACGTATGTATATACATGTGTATGGGGGGGGGGGGGGTTGGGCCATTTCTTTCGTCTGTTTCCTTGCGCTACCTCGCAAACGCGGGAGACAGCGACAAAGTATAATAAAAAAAATATAAATATATATGTTTGTGTGTGTGTGTGTATGTGTGTGTGTGTGTGTGTGTGCAGATATATAAAATGGCAGGAGTGGATTATACGTACAAAAGGTGCTTATTAAATGAATATAAAATGCTGAATAGTGGTGAAAACTTTTGTATTTATTCCATTGAGAAATTAGTAAATTGAATTACATCTAGAGGGCAATAAGTTTTCAAGTAATAATGAAATTTGTTCTTCATCAAAATCAAACAGAAAAAAAAAAAAAATCATAAAAGCCTAATACGTTTGTGTTGGTTATCCAGGCCCATTTTTACCAAGTAATGTTGGGACGGCTCCACCCACTTTAATGACTTGAGTACATAGAATATATTATCGTCGATGTTAAAGAGCTTTCCCTTTTGATGTTATCCTTAAACTGAAGGTTAAGGAAAATGAGATAGAGCTTAACGTTAAAGTTAGGATAGCTAAGGCATCCTTGATCATATAATCACTAATCAGGTGTTAATATAGGTTAGGTTAGGTTCAGTATCCTTCATCAGGTCACCATTACCAAGGTGTTGTTATGTTGGGTTAGGCAACTTTAAACCAACTTTCAGTATTATTTACTCATAAAGCTCTAAGTTCTAATAACCCAAAAGTTTTAGAGTAGATAGGGTAGAAACTGATGGAAGCCATTTCTAACATTCTTGCATAACCTGACCTCTCGCCTTCCCAAAACATAGCCATCCCAGCTTGGATATTGTACTGCTGTGGTCGTCAACTAATTTGAAAAGGAAGACATTGAATGGAGAAATTAGTGAGGTAATCTCCAAAGATGATTGCTGGTCTGAGAAACAAATTCAGAGAGCAGATTAAGCGACTTAAATCCATTCAGCTTTAGGGAAAAGAAGTTTAAGAGATCCTATACAGGTTTATGAAGTTATTATAATGGCATCCCTTTAAGCTTGATATTTTTACTTCCTGTAACTAGTTCCAACAATTAAAATGATATTCAACATTGTGAGTTAAGTGACTGACCTTAGGATGCATTTGCATCTGTCAAAAATTGTATTTAGCAAATACTTCAACTTTCAACTGACCCATTCTATATTTTTATTCATTTCATCTCAGTTTTATCACCTTTCTGTTACTGTTTAATATCAACAGTAGCCCGTCTACGTAGTTGGGGCTCTGAAGCAAAGGAAACTTTTTCTAGCCTAGGTTAGGGTAGCATCTAAACCAAAACCTAAATGACCTTACCTTAGAAATATGTTCAGACAGTACCTTCTGAAAATATTTCTTAAGGTAAGGTCATTGGGATTAGTTTAGGTGCTAACTAAACCTTGGCTAGAAAAAGTTTGCTTTAAAGCCATAACTAGTTGAAAGGCCTACTTTAAGTGGTGATATTGAAATCCATTTGCTCCAGTGTGCCCCTCTGTCCGTTTGTTTTATGTCCATCTAAAGATGCATACGTTCATTTTTTGATGTAGATTGATTTCCCATCTTAGTTTCGTCTACGGAATTCTACATCTTCAGCTCAGCACACCATTGTGGTAATGATGGGAAAGTTACCACATTCATAAGCCGAGTGCACGTAGCTTATCCCACCTCGTTAGAGAGAAAACTTACCTGTGTTTGAATTAATGAACGGGAACAAAGAAGACAAAATTTTACTACACATTTATTATACAACTATATAATTTATATTATGTACATTACCACATTTCCTGCACTTTCCATTTCCATCACAAATTTGCTGAGGTCATAACCTTGTAGTTACTATTACCTTACAACCTTAAGGATGGTGGTCTACAACACCTCTAGATTGATGGAGAAAACGAAAAGTTTCGTTTTACTATTAAGACCACAGAAATACGGTAATTCCACTTCACTACCACTAACTACTAGTTATTTTACTTGTTGATTTTCACGAATGAGATATTCATCCTCTGAGCGAAGCCATACAATAATCGTCCTTATCTACTCTGAGCATTGGATAGCCTCCTGATGACCAAGATTGCTGTTTTGGTTGACCGTTTCCCTTGTTACTGCTGCGCCTCACTGCACACCTTACATGAGTGCCTTCCACAGTATTAGGGACAGCTGCTGGGCCTCACTGTAGCTACTTCTGGGACGGTTGCCAATCTTCCTCGTATTCCCTCATGACCACAGCGCCAAACCGACTCCCGCCATCAGGCCGAAACGCACAAACATTTCTGACAAAATTGAGACAACCGCTTTCGCGTCAGTTTTGACACCAAGTGAATTTATACGACAATTACGTTTAAGATGCTTGGTTTTTCGTTCATGGATTGAACAGAAGCAACCAACGATGGTTGCTACTGCCCAATCCATGAAGTCCCCCCCACCACGGAAAGGTAACCAAGCTTCGGGGGGGATGGGTGTTTACCCTGACGCCAACGGAGAAACTCAATATTAGTGCAGAGATCTTTTCCTCGGTAAAGAAAGTGTAGCCGGACTCCGCCCTCATGAGGTTACTGCACGACAGCAAAGATCACCCTTTGGTGGGCTGTGCTATAGGCAGCACAGCTCCGTCAAAGATCTCACTCCATAAGTGAACTTATATAGATTCCTTTTTGAACATTTTGTCTTGTCTATAAGGAACTCATCCGTTCTTCTCCAGTGAAAGCAAAAAATCATCGAGAAATTCATTTGCTTCCTCAATATCAGGATCTTGTGGCTCTGTGTTGGGGACGGGGCTGGTGGGCTGTGTCTCTGGCTGTGTCTGGAGAGCGGGGCTGGTGGTCTCTGTGACTGGCTGTGTCTGGGGAGCGGGGCTGGTGGTCTCTGTGACTGGTTGTGTATGGAGAGCGGGGCTGGTGGTTTCTGTGACTGGTTGTGTATGGAGAGCGGGGCTGGTGGTCTCTGTGACTGGCTGTGCCTGGGAAGCGGGGCTGGTGGTCTCTGTGCCTTGCTGTGTCTGGAGATCAGGGGAAGTTTTGGGTATAAATTTCAATATACTGTGAGCGATATCGTCTCTCAACCGATTCCTCTCGATCTTCTCTTGCACGGCCTTCATGATACGTTTGGGCGGCTTTCTCCATTTTCTTTGCATTTCAGTTGGTGATCCTGCGCCATCGAGCCACATGATACCAGAATAGTATCGTTCCTGTTTCCCAACGGGTCCAATCTTGGTGTCACACATGATGCCGAGTGAACCCAAATGGCGGCCGATGTTTACGTTGGAAGCCACGGGCTCGTTATGTATCTTGCAGTAACTTTCATACCGTTGCTGCAGCTCTTTCCTGCTGATAAGGTACCGCTTCATAGTAATAGTCTTTCCCTTCATTTGAACGAAGGTATTCATGAAACTAACAAAGGAAGCCTTTCCTTTGTAATCCCGTTTGTAGTAACAGAAGGCCATTGAAGACGTGGACTGGGTCAGGCGAAGTAACACAGACTAACAAGATAGTCCTATAATCAATGGTCCTGTATCAGCACTGAACTCGAGATACGTCAGAACGACAATTTCAACCCAGGGCTGGAGGGCCAATTGATGATATTCTCACGTCTTGCTCAACCAAGTAACCTCGGTTAGACCTTGTTTATATTTAAATATAGTAAAGCTAATATAGTGAAGCTTGATGATTCTATTCATATGTAAGTTGCAATGTAGTTTAAATATATATATATATATATAGTATATATATATATAAATATATATATATATATATATATATATATATAATATATATATATTATATATTATATATATATATATATATGTATATATATATATATATATATATAATATATATATATATATATATACATATATATATATATATATATATATATATATATATATACATATATATATATATATATATAATATATATATATATATATATAGATATATATATATATATATAATATATATATATATATATATATATATATATATATATATATATATATTTTCAATAATGGATGGAACTTGGGTCCTAAGGTGATTTTGTTGTTGGAGTGGGACCTCCAGCCATTCTGTTCACCTATTCCCTTTCTAGACATGTGGTGGTGCATTGGGTAGTGTGGCAACCTTCGTCTTCATCTTTTTGGGTGCAGGCTTGCAAACCTCGTGGAGTAGTTGTGGGGTTTGCTTCTTTGCTGCACCCGACATAGCCATCTGGGCGTAGCTATCTACCCGGGCTGGTGGGTCAGCCAGCATAGCTACACGCTCACTCGGTACCTGGGCTGGTGGACGAGCAGCCTTCCTTTCTTCCATGGCTACAGTCTGCCTAACGACCTGGGGTTGTGGAGCTGCCATCCTTACTACCACCCAGGTTGGTTGGGCAGCCTTCTTTCGTTTCTTTGCTACACCCTTCTGGTTGGGCTAGTTGGGCAACCTTCTTTTTCCTCTTCTTCGATACAACCTGCCAACCGAATTCGTCTGCTGGTGGGTCCGTTTCTTTCATGGATACAACCTCTGTAGCCACTTGGGCTGGCCGGTCAACCTTCGATTGTAGGTAAAAGTATATATATAGAATAATGTGGTTATCATCAGCAGCCAGAGGCCATTCCTCCCTCCTTGCCTGCAGAGTTCTTGATTTTCTGGAAAGTTCTACGAGATTCTGGTAAGATAAATACCATTGAGAGGACGTTGTTAGGGGACAGTCAGGTTCAGTTTAGAGTTGGTTGTGGGATGGTCCTTTTACTGTGTCGTATCAGCCAGATGGGTATTTCTTTTCACAGTTTTCGTTAAAGTTTGTTTTCTAGAAGCATAATCTAGAGCACTATTTTCCATATGTTTATCATTTTTCTTGTTATAGTTTGATTATGATCATTAGTTTTGTTATTGTTGATGTTCAGATATTTCATGTTATGTTCGTGATTGCCGTGGAAGCGTCTGACATCTTGCTAGAAGACTTTCTGGTCACAATATTTCTGCACTGGGGAGTTGATCGTATTCTTTTATTGCAGGTTTTGTTATTATCTTGCTTTACATTAAGGCCTACTGGAGGTTTTCCCAATGCTGGTTGAACATATGTCCAGCAACAGGATATGGCGTAAGATACAGTATTGATGAAACTTATCTATCTATATACCTATCTAAATATCGCTCTACCAATCTATCTATCTAACTATCTATCTATCTATATATCTATCTTTATCTGAAAGTCAACAATAATAAAATCATTGATATATGAAGTATAACAATGTCCTCTCAATGGCAATTATCTCACCAGAATCTTCTAGAACCTTCCAGAAAACTATGAACTCTGCAGGCAAGGAGGGAGGAATGGTCTCCGGCTATTGATAAAACCATATTATTCCATATATATGTTTATATATACATATTTATGTATATATATGAATGTATATATAACGTACAGAATAATGCGGCCATCATCAGTATCGAAGAAAACTGAAAAGATGAGGTCCCACCGAGATTCGAACTCGGATTGCTGGATTTAGAGTCCAGAGTGCTAACCCTTACACCATGGGACCTGATAAGAACAGATGTGATTTCATCTAAATGTTTTACATATAATCAACCAGAGGCCATTCCTCCCTCCCTGCCTGCAGGGTTCAAGGTTTTCTAGAAGGTTCTCGAAGATTCTGGTAAGATCATTACCTTTGAGAGGTCGTCGTTAGATGACAGTCAGGTTCACTCTATGGTTGGTGTTTGTAGTTGGTTGTCCGAGGATGTTGTTATACTTGATCAATTTTGTAATTGTTGACTTTCAGGTAGGAAGTACTCATTTACGATGCATCCTTGTACTCACAACAACCTTATGAGTCACTTCAAGATTTATCTTCACTACAACTTTGTCTTCACTACACTATTAAGGTTGAAGTCAATGGTCACATTCACTACTATCTCAACACGACTGGTCTTATACCTAACCCATATTATCACTACATCCATGTACATGTATTTCTTGCAGAATAACGCAGATATCAATGATTTCTGTGAAAGTTGACATATACAGCCTTACGTATCTATCGATCTGTCTAATATCTTTTTTTACCTATCTATCTATCTATCTATCTATCTATCTATCTATCTTTCTAAATCAGAAAGTCAACAACAATATCATTAATGATACGTATAACTACGTCCTCTCAATGGCATTTCCTACCCAGAATCTTCGAGAACCTTCTAGAAAACCTTGAACCCTGCAGGCAGGGAGGGAGGAATGGCCTCTGGTTGATTATATGTAAAACATTTAGATGAAATCACATCTTTTCTTATCAGGTCCCATGGTGTAAAGGTTAGCACTCTGGACTTTGGATCCAGCAATCCGAGTTCGAATCTCGGTGGGACCTCATCTTTTCAGTTTTCTTAGAAACTGATGATGGAACTGAGCCATATAGTTGACCTTCGATGGACATATATTTCTTACGGCCCACCATTTTATTTAAGTATGAAGATCTCACGGCAGAGCGGAAACGTGTGATATTCAAAATCAAAAGCCGCAATTGCCCTCATGGTAATGGCCGACATGTTTGCAGACAGATGACACAGACATGTGAGAAGTTAGACAAATATGGACGTTCCTGGTTGCTGTATAGACTAGGTTTATTATCACTTGTAATGAAGGAGAAATGTTGCACATTATTCCACACCTTTTTTATTTAGGCTAGGTTAGGCTAGGATGAATAGGGTCCATAACGTAACAGAGCTGGGAAATGCATCATATCGGATCTGTATTTGTGCAAAATGGCGCAAGTTTGTGGAAGTGATTTACGCAATGCCGGAGAGAATCCACCTCCACCAGAAATAATGTCTCAGACCATACAATATCTGCTGTTGGACGAGCAGGGGACATTAGACCAATATATTCCTGTAGTTTACTGCTCTTCCCAAACACGCAGCAAGACATTCGTAAAAGCGTTAAACTGAACTTTTCCATCGGTTTTCATATCTTTAATTACTTACACCAGCTCCAACAGATGGAAAAAATCATTTGAAACATCAGAAATTATTTGCCTATAAAAAGCATTTTGATCGATCGTACCAAATATTCAATTATTTATGTACCCGACAAAATATTCAGTCACTCCTATATCCAACATTTTTCCTGCTGGCTGGTGCCGTTAAAGTCATATGGTAATTTACCGCAATTAGATTATAGATATATTCATCTATATGGAATGGCTCAGCGTGAAGAAACATATATATTTTCACTAAATCCTCCTCTTCACTACACTCCCATCTTCACTACATAGTTCAAACACATCTTGACTACACCATTGTATGACCACATTGTGTTCTTATCTTCACCACAGCCTCGGCAAAATTGATGTTTTCTTTACACATCAGGGTAGATGGCCATCTTTATGATGACAGAGAACACACATAACATATCAAACCACTTATCTTTAGTCACTTTAATCTAATTTCTGCTGATAAAAACGAATTATAATGACAATCCTTGTGTTCTGTGACGGGACATTGTACGGGTGAAGGAACTGTTGTCAGGCACATGTATCAAACTATTGAGAAATTAACTTAACTGTATTAAAGTATTAACTTCACTATATTACACTTCTCTATATTAAGCTATGCTAGGATATGATCAGCTCCCAGGTTATATAAGGGCGGGAGCCAGGCCGAGAGCATCATTTGAGCTGTGACCTCTGTCGAGAGAACATCTCTGCTCCGCCTTGCAAGCTCCCTCAACCTTTCCTCGAGCACTTCAATATAATAATTTTCACCAAGGAGGTAGGACGATCCTCCTTTGTCCAGGAGATGGAATTTGAATATGTCCATGTATTTGACATGGGCTATGGCTGTGTGGAAATGGAAGTGGAATACCCAGAAGTGGAAGTGATGGATGGAGTGGAACTTGGCTGTGTGGATATGGAGGTGGAATACCCAGACGTTGAAGAGATGGATGGAGTGGAATTGGTGGAATACCCGGACGTGGAAGTCATGGATGGAGTGGAATTTGGCTGTGTGGATATGGAGGTGGAATACCCAGAAGTGGAATTGGAGGAAATGGAATATGGGTGAAGCATGTATGAACGCCATATGGATTTGGTGAAGGTTGACCTCGTAATGTTTTGACGTAAAATAGGTCAACCACTGTGACCATGTGGCGGGGAGGGCCACATCCACCAACCACGAAGCGAGCCCCACCACGGAGAAGTATCCTGGCTGCATCCACGTACGAGAACCACGGCGGGAGTGCCGTAATCCAGTACCCCTGCTATGCCTCCTACAAGAAGGCACTTCTTGCCAACGTGACACCACTTTCCGTCAACGGTCGCTGTGCAAAAGTGAAACCTCACCGTCCCACTGATGCTGACCAAGTGACCTCGCCCACTCAAGTGGCACTGCAGCCCACACGCCCTACCAGACACACCATCCATGAGGAAATGCAGCCCACCCCACTTGTCAGGCCCACCTTCAGGGAGACATGGCAGGTCTCAAGACCTGTCAGGCCCACCATTCAAGACCGACTTGGTCCCCCAACACACGTCAGGCCCACCATTCAAGACCGACTTGGTCCCCCAACACATGTCAGGCCCAGCGTTCTAGACCGACTGGGACCAATAACACATGACATGTCCTACGTTACAGACCGACTACACTCCGCACCACGTACGGCCGTTAAAAGGCGTGTCGAGATGACACACGTTCCCCGTGCCAAAAGATTCAGTTGGTGAGGAACCTGAGTTCTTTCTTCCTGCTGGTGCTGCAGGAGAACACGGTCCTAGAGTGGACACTGGAGATGTGTTTGTGTTTGTGTTTGGGTTATCACTGAGGAACCAACACCAAGACAACTTTAGTTTCGCCCTCGACAAGGGTTACGTTAATCTAGCGGAAGTCTGGCTTTCTCCCAGTAATGGATGACACATAATATCTCCGTAGGGACGTTGAAAAACAAAGAAAGAAAAAAATGGGAACATTATCCCGCCCAAAAAAATACATAAATTCACGGGGATAATTTCCTTCAAAGAAAAAATGAAACTCTTCCGACGCTACCGTGCCTTCCATAAAGCAACCCTCAAAGAAATCACTTTGCGCAAGGACTCGGTTAGCCAATCTTCATATGACTGGGGCTATTCATCCCTCTGATTGATTCATTTTTCAAGATTAAGGAAAGTTATAATAAAAATATTGTATTGAGTTTCTCCGTTGGCGTCAGGGTAAACACCCATCCCCCCCGAAGCTTGGTTACCTTTCCGTGGTGGGGGGGACTTCATGGATTGGGCAGTAGCAACCATCGTTGGTTGCTTCTGTTCAATCCATGAACGAAAAACCAAGCATCTTGAACGTAATTGTCGTATAAATTCACTTGGTGTCAAAACTGACGCGAAAGCGGTTGTCTCAATTTTGTCAGAAATGTTTGTGCGTTTCGGCCTGATGGCGGGAGTCGGTTTGGCGCTGTGGTCATGAGGGAATACGAGGAAGATTGGCAACCGTCCCAGAAGTAGCTACAGTGAGGCCCAGCAGCTGTCCCTAATACTGTGGAAGGCACTCATGTAAGGTGTGCAGTGAGGCGCACCAGTAACAACGGAAACGGACAACCAAAACAGCAACCTTGATCATCAGGAGGCTATCCAATGCTCAGAGTAGATAAGGACGATTATTGTATGGCTTCGCTCAGAGGATGAAAATCTTAGCCGTGAAAATCAACAAGTAAAATAACTAGTAGTTAGTGGTAGTGAAGTGGAATTACCGTATTTCTGTGGTCTTAATAGTAAAACGAAACTTTTTGTTTTCTCCATCAATCTACAGGGGTTGTAGACCACCATCCTTAAGGTTGTAAGGTAATGGTAACTACAAGGTTATGACCTCAGCAAATTTGTGATGGAAAGTGCAGGAAATGTGGTAATGTATATAATATAAATTATATAGTTGCATAATGAATGTGTATTAAAATTTAGTCTTCTCTGTTCCCGTTCATTAATCCAAATACAGGTAAGTTTTCTCTCTAACGAGGTGGGATAAGCTACGTGCACTCGGCTTGTAAATGTGGTGACTTTCCCTTCATTACCACAATGGTATGCTGAACTGAAGATGTAGAATTCCGTAGATGAAACTAAGATAGGAAATCAATCTACATCAAAAATTGAAGGCGCCGCTCTGTGTGTGTGTGTGTGTGTGTGTGTGTGTGTGTGTGTGTGTGTGTGTGGACTACTTTAGTCATTATCACGTGAGTCTTTTGAGGAAGGATTTGTACACTCGTGTTACCCCGTCTCTTATCCTTGTAAGTGTAAAATATGTTTTCACTCCTATGTGCGCTCACACACACACACACACACACACACACACACACACACACACATATAACCTATAATATTATCTAGTATTTTCTTCAGACGGATATCTTACACCTTGATTATAAAAGACAAAGAAAAATTTATAAAAACATATACATATATTTACACACGTGTAGATATATGTTATGTATTCAAATTTGGCGGAGAAATTCTTTATAAATTAACAAACGTGATTGAGGACTTAAAGAATCTGGTACAAACATAATGGTTATTGTGATAAATTATTTATTTATGGTAAATATGTATTGTGTTGCATTATAATGGTTGTTCAGGACCAAGGTTCTTAAACCTGAATCAGTGAAATACTATCAGAAATAGAAAACCTGTTAAACATAAACATTTATATTGATTAACCACAGAATATATTTTCCTCTTGGTATGTAAAAGAAAATACAGTACAGGGAGCTAGTTTGAGGAATAGTATTTCATATTTTAACAAAATATTTACCTTTAATAGCGTCCCTTATCTTTCGTCATCATTTCTTATGTTTACTATCAAGAAATGTCTTTTATCTAACATAAAAATTCTGTCTAGGTATTTGATTAATGTTGTCCAAGGATGAGCTACATGCCACACGTGGTCAGATCACAGTGGTGGTGGTCAGGTCAGTGGGCGGTGTGTGTGTGTGTGTGTGTGTAGCCCCTGGGTTCATGTTGGCCACAGCCACCCACCGGCCGGGCGGTAGTGGTGGTGGTCAGGTCACAGTGGTGGTGGTCAGGTCAGTGGACGGTGTGTGTGTGTGTGTGTGTGTGTAGCCCCTGGGTTCATGTTGGCCACAGCCACCCACCGGCCAGCCGGGCGGTAGTTTATAACTAAGACTGGTAGTTTCACATGCCACTTGGAGTGTCCCTCACTACAGAACTTGAGCAGCTCTTATCCTGAGGTGGAGCAGTTGATCCTCTCCACCAGGCTGGTACACTTGGTCTGCACCAGGTGGCTCCCTCCTGGTCATCCTGAGTGGTTGGTTGCTGTGTTGGATTTAATGACCACTGACTTGTGAAGGTCATTAGGCCAACCATCATTTTATCATCTGATAAAACATGAAGCAACGCCAAATTTTCAGCGCCAAATTTTCACCTAAACTATTGAGAATGATGAAGTCTGATATTGTTACGTTACGTCATCCAGTCTTGCCACTCACATGTTACGGTAATCACGACTACATACATAGTGTTGTTACGACTGATATTACTGTATGTACTGTAGTAAAGTACTGTGGTTATGTGGACACCAGACGAGACCATCATTATGATGTGTCATCAACATGTATCTATAATGCTTCTATAACCAGCATGATCAAGAAGGTTATAACAACATTATCCTTGTGTCACCAACATGTATCTATAATGCTTCTATAACCAGCATGATCAAGAAGGTTATAACAACATTATCCTTGTATCACCAACATGTATCTATAATACTTCTATAACCAGCATGATCAAGAAGGTTATAACAACATTATCCTTGTGTCACCAACATGTATCTATAATACTTCTATAACCAGCATGATCAAGAAGGTTATAACAACATTATCCTTGTGTCACCAACATGTATCTATAATACTTCTATAACCAGCATGATCAAGAAGGTTATAACAACATTATCCTTGTAGTTGTTGGATCAGTGTAGAGCAGAGCAATACCTGGTGAACATTACTTCCTGGTGGCCGCCATAAATACCACCAGTGTTTATAAGCTCACACATCACCAGGGGTTAAGATATGGTGTTATCCCTCACTGCTCTATATAGCACCAGCCACGGTGGCTGGGCCTCCAGCTTATACCTCACTCCTACTCTTCTATATCCCTAACTTCCTTGTCATCATCTCACTTTGAATAACTAGATCTTCACATAACAGTTGTTTGTTGTTGTTGTTGTTGTTGTTGTTGTTGTTGTTGTTGTTGTTGTTCTCACATGTTGTAGGTTTATGTTCTGCCACTGGACGACTCGTTCTCTGATCTTACCCAACATATAAATGTGTTGTGTCGAGGTTCGTCAGGTGTTTATCATACGGAGTCTATAACACGTAAGTCTGTCTATCGTTCACTATACTGGATAGTAACTGGTAAAGGTTATTAAAGATATCTACACCAGAATCTGTGCCACACAACAAAACATACAAATCACGATATTTGCAACATGATAACATGTTTGACTTAATGACCATCAGCAGGTAAGGTCATCAAGCCGCACCATACATACGTCAGACAGTAACATCAGTTGTATAACAGGATGTATATATGTTGTTGGATTTAAGGGCTATCACCTAAAGGTCATGAAGCCAGAATGTGAACCATAACCACTTATGAGTGGAGTCCGGTAACACCTTTCATAGCATTATGTCTCAAACAGAATACAGTAGTCAGTTTCATATAAGTATTCTGCACTTCAACTGATTAATGCTATGATAAGGATGAAGAGAATTACAAACCATGAATACTCATTGTAAGGATCACATCAAGGATGAAACATATATAACTAGAAGTGTTGAGGAAACAAAGATGGTGAAATACCTTGACCCGCCCGGGATCACTAGCACCTGTGGCAATGGACACACCTTTGTAATGCTTGATCACTTACAACTGATCAACTTTATTACGAAAGCCTTAGGTATTGTCCCTCAGAAGAATGTTTTACAAATATCTATAGAAGACGTATCTGTGTTAGACAGACGCCATATCTAGGGATTATCTCTACTTGGGACGTGTAACACTTGTGTGGATGGACACAACTTTGTAATGCATGATCCATTACACGAAATGAACTTCACTAACGAAGACTCATACAACGGCTCGCTGGAGAACATTCAACAAATCTCTATACCGAATTTTTATTATAGATACAAGACATTTGTTGAAAGTAAACATAAGATTTATGATAAAAAAGGGACGTAATAGTATATAGTTTGTTACGAAAATGAGATACTCCTGCCTTAAACTAGTTCACTTCTGTTGTTTTTCTTTTAAATCCCCAGAGAAAATATTCTGTTGTTTATGATAATATAGATTTGTTTTTATCACCTTATTTGAATTTCTTATAATCTTTACTGATTCTAGCTGAAACGCATTGGTTTAAACAACCATTAAAGTTCAACACAATATATAGTCCTTATAAACAAATAATCTATCAGAACAACATTATGTTTCATCAAATTCCTTAAGTCTTCTGTAACATTTTGAAGCACATAACATTTTCACAAGTCTCATCTAGCGCACCACTCTCTTCACCCCAACATTCTTCTTTTCTGAAAATCCCTACAGATCTTCACCATTGCCTCCAACAGATAATCTTATTATACTTAGTCGCTGTCTCCAGAGTTAGAAGTTAGTTCAAGGAAACAGACGAAAGAATGGCACCAACCCACCCACATACACATAGACATACATACACGTCCACACACGCACATATACATACCTATACATTTCAACGTAGACAAACAAATTCATACACAAACATATACGTATATACCCATGTACATATCCATACCTGCTGCCTTTAACCATTCCCATCGCAACCCCGCCGTATATGAAAATGACCGCTCAAAATCTTTTTACACTTAATCCTTCCGCCTCCAATCTGGTCTCCCACTTCTCCTCATTCCTTTTAACATTGACACATATATCCTCTTTGTCAATCTTTCCTCACTCATTCTCTCCATGCGACGAAACCATTTCAATACACCCTCTTCTGTTCTCTCAACCATACTCTTTTTATTACCACACATCTCTATTACCCTTTCATTACTTAAACCACCTCACATAACATATTGTCCTCAAACATCTCATTTCCTACACATCCAACCTTCTCCGCAAAACCCTATCTATAGCCCACGCCTCGCAACCATAGAACATTGTTGGAAGCACTATTCCTTCAAACATACTCATTTTTCCTTTTCGAGATAATATTCTTTCCCTCCAGCATACACATTCTTCAACGCTCCCAGAACCTTCGCTCTCTTCCTCAACCAATGACTCGCTTCCGCTTCCATCGTTCCATCCGCTATCAAGTCCACTCACAGATATCTACAACACTTCACTTTCTTCACTTTTCTCCATTCAAACTTACCCTCCAATTAACTTGTCCCTCAACCCCACTGAACCTAATAACCTTGCTCTTATTCACATTTACTTTTTTCTTTCACACACTTTACCAAACTCAGTCACCAGCTTCTGCAGTTTCACACCCGAATCAGCCGCCAGCGCTGTATTATCAGTGAACAACAATTTACTCACTTCCCAAGCCCTCTCATCCACAACAGACTGCATACTAGCCCCTCTCTCCAAAACTCTTGCATTCACCTCCCTAACTACCCCATCCATAAACAAATTTAACTACCATGGCGATCCCACGCACCCCTGATGCAAACAGACATTCCCTAGGAACCAATCACTTTCCTCTCTTCCTACTTGTGCACATGCCTTACATCCTTTGTAAAAGCTTTTAACTGCTTCTAGCAACTTGCCTTCCACAGAGGATCTGTATCCACCCTATCCTATTCCTTCTCTAGATCCATAAATGCTACCTAAAAGTCCATCTGTATTTCTAAGTGTTTCTCACATACATTCTTCAAAGCAAGAATAATAGTAATAATGATAATAATAACGATAACAGTAATGGCAATAGTAATAGTAATGATAATATGATAATGATAATAATAATAATAATAATAATAATAATAATAATAATAATAATAATAAGATAATAATGATAATAATAATGATAATAGAGATAATGATAATGATAATAATAATAATAACAATAATGATAATGATAATAATAATAATAATAATAATAATAATAATAATAATAATAATAATAATAATGATAATAACAACTTATGCGTACATATATATTTCAGCGCATACATACACAGACAGCGAGACAGTGGCAGGAATACACAACAAAGGCCACATTCGTTCACACTCAGTCTCTAGCTGTCTTGTGTAATGCACCGAAACCATAGCTCCCTTTACACATCAAGGCCTCACAGACCTTTCCATGGTTTACCCCAGACGCTTCACATGCCCTGGCAATCTTTCCTCACTCATTATCTCCATATGTCCAAACCATATCAACACACCCTTTTCTGCTGTGGACCACTTTAACAAAGGTTACTACGTATTTACCCAATTTCGACGTCATTTGAATCAGGTAAATTGCTGGACGAAGAAGTACTATGGCAGCGGTTACCAGTGCGCGCAGGACCAAAACTGTTACTACAACGGCGCCTCCAGCCAACAGCCTACAACAGAAAATCAAACTGAGTGCTGCAACGATGAAGAATTCCTCGATGAGGCCCCCAGGAGAGAGAGGATTCTTAATGTGTTGTTGGTAATGATTGTGCCATAGTCTTCAAGATCACTGCTACTCTGAAGACAACTGACCATACAGAGATACTGACCTTTGTGACCATCTTTACGATGAGTACAAGAATGCCAGTGAGCATCATCTTTGCCACCTCCACGACAAGTACCACAACTATCTCATCCAAGAATATTCTATGGACTTTCTGTGTGACCTGCACAGCGTAGTCAGCCTTTCTAATGATAGGAACCATTACATCCACCACCACCATTCTCACGAGGATGATGAACACTAAGAGGAACATAGTCACCTGGAATATGAGTTCCCGCACGATATTCCTCACAACTCTCCGCACAAGACCTACGAGCCATCTTATTGCGCTCACTACCAGACGGTCCATCACGCTCAAGAACTCCTGTTCGAGAACGAAGCAGGTGACTACAATGACCCAGATGGTGTAAAGTGCCAGGCGAACACCCTTACGAAGACATGAGAGAAACACACACCTGCACATACCCACAAGGTACAACAATGCCGGTGCAAAATATGGGAGGGTAACCAATGACCAGGTGGATCCACTGCGCCATGGTAGCCGGTCCAGGAGCATGAGCAGCATTTCCTTAGGTTTTGTTGATCCAATCTTTGGCAGGACACGTTGAACGTTTTTGTGCACAATGCACATGATGATGGATGATCTGTTTTTGTTTTAGTGAGAGATTGTTGATGACATGTTCTCTTGATATCCGGGATAGGTAATATAGTATGGTTGTAAACTTTGTATGGTTGTAGTTATGTTTTTGTATTGTCTCGAGTAGTTATGATGATACTTTTGGTAGGCATGAATATGAGCATATCAAGGATGGTTAATCCTGTTAAAATGTAGGGTAGTTATGATAACCTTGAAGACAGGAAGAGGCGTGTGTTTTGATAGGGAAGTGTAGTGTGCTATGTAGAGTAAGGTAAATATTTGATAATGATATGTGTATGGGAAAGACGTAACCATCTTTTATCACACACGATAGATCACTACTGCTGTATTGTACGTAATGTACAGTAATGATAATACATAAGTTAGATTGGTGATATAATTGTATGTTATGGATGGTAAAGATGACAGTGATCAAAATTACAGTGAATTTATTCATGAAAGTGATGATTATGCCACTGGCGGGGATTGGTAACTGTGTTAAGGGAATAATAACATTTCTTATTAATAAACCAAAACGCCAACATTGTTTCCCTTGATAGTATCACATGCCATCCTGTTCACTCACGGGTCAGGTTAAGAGCCATCTTCACTACACACTTTACATTACTTGAAGATGTTTTTGGCCTGCTGGCGCTTACAGGATCATATCAAGCATATCTTCACTATACTATGGCGATATTCATTATTGAAGAGAAAAATGAAATTAATCGCACAACCAAGATGCTTTCCTCATACAAGGATAATTGTTTATCTTATGTATGACATATACACATGCATACTTGCTTGCCTTCATCCATTTCTTGCGCTACCCGGCCCCACAGGAAACAGCACCGATATTAACAAACGTGACTGAGGACTTAAAGAATCTGGTAAAACATAATGGTCATTGTGATGAATGATTTGTTTATTATAATTATGTATTGTGTTGCATTATAATGGTTGTTCAGAACCAAGATCTTTAAGCCTGAATCCTTAATGTTGTATAAGAAATGATAAAACGTATCAAAAAATAAACATTTATGATTATAAAGAACAGAATGCATTATCATGTGGGTATCTAAGTGAAAATACAATACAAGGAGCTAGTTTAAGGCTGGAGTATTTCATCTTTTAACAAAATATTTACCTCTACCTCCCTTTTCTTTCATCATCTTTTTTATGTTTACTATCATGAAATGCCTCTTATCTTACATAAAAATTCTGTATAGGTATTTGATTAATGTTCTCCAACGACGAGTTGTATAACTCTTCGTTAGTGAAGTTCATTTCGTGTAATGGATCATGCATTACAAAGTTGTGTCTATCCACACAAGTGTTACACGTCCCAGGAAAAGATATATTCAAGAGATAGTGTATATCTAACATATGTATGTGTTTGATAAATATTTATAAAAACTTTTCCTGAGGGACAATACCTAAGACTTTCGTATTAAAGTTGATCAGTTGTAAGTGATCAAGCATTACAAAGCTGTGTCCATTACCACAGGTGCTACTGATCCCAGGTAAAGGTATTACATCATCTTTGTATCTTTAACCTTTCTAGTTATAGATGTTTCATCCCTGATTCCATTCTTACAATCGATGTATGTGTTTGTGCTGCCTTTTTCCTTAACATATCATTAGTCAGTTGAAGTGGAGAACATGCTTCTGACCCTAGCCACTCTACTCTGTCTTCCACATGCTATTCAAGAGGTGTTACCGGATTCCGCCGATACTATAAGTGCTTACGTCATGAGAAGGCTTCTTTTTTTAAACATTTGATGATTTATATTATTTGGGTTATGTATTTCGTTTTGTGATGTTAATAAAATTGTTGAAATTCACATATCATATTCTTTATTTGTCATTCAATGAACTTTAGTTTATCAAACTTGATTGTTTGTTTGTTTTTATATCAATATAGATTTTCTGAAAAATACTTTAGTTTAATTCATGAATGATATTTCTAAGTAACACGCGGATAATTTTGTCATTAGTGTTCATCACAGTAAAAGAAACAGGTCTATTTTACAAAGTATACATAAAGGATCGTACTAAAGTTTTGAAGAATATAAACTCATAACTTGTTTAAAACCTTGTAATCCTTGTGCTGATAATAACTATATCACTTTTCTGTAGGCAATATCGTTTTAATGGGTAAAAGCCGGATAAAAACCTTGCAATATAAAATTTGATGGTATTATGTTTTGGTTGTTGAAGATATTACTGATTTCTACATGTAAAACATTTATGTTATCTGCAAAATAGAAATCTTTATGTTAGATATGTTAATTTTACCGGTTTCACGTTACATACATTTCTGTACCCTGTGCTCCAGAAAAGTTATGGGATTTTATTCATTATCGTATTAGATAATTTGCTTAAATACAATGTCTCACGTACTTTCTATAGAAATCTGGTAGCAATATACATTTTACATCTGGATTCTATGACAATCAATGATAGGTTCTCAGACTCAGTAAAGGTGTAATTATTTTTCTTGTATTGAGTCAAGTTTTCGTCCATCACAAAATACCGTAATGCTGTCTAAGGTTCTCTCCTGGGTCTACATTGCTGAACAACGTCAGTGTACAATGGCCAGTGATATTCACCGTAGACATATGTTTACACTGTGTACACATAGCAGGCAAACTACAGTATCATCTTAAGATGTGGAAATAAAACTATCAAGGCAGGACAAGGATTTAGGTGTCATCAATAGTAGAGATGTAAAGCCAAGACAACAGTGTATTAATGTACGTAATAAGACTAACAGACAACTTGGTGTCATGTGTTAGTAGCAAGAATGAACAGGTAATATTACAGCTATAGTTAGTCACACAACACTTACATTATGACGTACAATATTGATCACTGTATTACAGTATGCATATCATTTCCTTGATACCAGGCATTATAACCCTTCCAAATGAACACATTAAGATCATGAGAGTTTCTTTCTCTCACAGGTGGCAGGCAGGGTTAGTTATGTAAGAGGTATGTTTACTGATGTAATCTGTACCTTTACCTGGAATATCATCACCTTCTCACATCGTTACTGTAATACGTATAAACTTAGGTCAGTACAGCATATTGTCAAAGAACAACACCATTAGTCATGAAAAAGTAGAACTATCTATCCTCCTCTGACCTTTAATTTCTATGGACAAATTTCATCATATATAGATAATGGAAGAGCCAATTGGAGTCAAAGTAAATGTAATGATTCATTGATCATTTCCATTCATGGTATAGACAGGTAGGGATTTTATGACTACATGAGACAAAGAGAAACTGTTACTAAGGTTGGAGTATCTGGCAATTATTTCAGATAATCGTAAAAAAATGAAAGAATTAATAAACATTCTTTTTCTTTTGTCTTATTTTTTCATATTTGAAATATTTCATTCATTGATTTTAATCAGATTCGGTAAAAGTTGTGATGATTCAACATTGTGTTTGTAAAACGTCCACTGTGGATCTTCCTCCGTTCCTGAAATACTAAGATAACGACCTTGTGGACGCCGACCACAACACGTCAACGTCCCAGTCACATCCCCACGTGGTCACGCTGGCCTCAACCAGTCACAAACTCATGTGGTCACGCTAGCCTCAACCAGTCACAACCATACGTGGTCACGCTGGCCTCAACCAGTCACAAGCCCCACGTGATCACACTGAGCTCAGACAGTCACAATCCGTACGTGGTCTCCCTGCCCTCAACCATTCATAACCCTCTCGTGGTCACGCTGAACTCAACCAGTCACAAGCCCCACGTGGTCACGCTGGGCTTAGCCAGTCACAAGCCCCACGTAGTCACGCTGGCCTCAACCAGTCACAACACCACGTGGTCACGCTGGCCTCAACCAGTCACAAGCCCCACGTGGTCACGCTGAGCTCAGACAGTCACAAGCCCTACGTGGTCTCCCTGGCCTCAACCAGTCCCAAGCCTCTCGTGGTCACGCTGAACTCAACCAGTCACAAGCCCCACGTGGTCACGCTGGGCTTTGCTAGTCAGAAGCCCCACGTGGTCACGTTGGCCTCAACCAGTCACAAGCCCCACGTGATCACGCTGATATCAGACAGTCACAAGCCATACGTGGTCTCCCTGTCCTCAACAAGTCACAAGCGTCTCGTGGTCACGCTGAACTCAACCAGTCACAAGCCCCACGTGGTTACGCTGGCCTCAACCAGTCACAAACCCCACGTGGTCACACTGGCTTCAACAAGTGACAAGCACCACGTGGTCAGGCTGGGGCTAGCTTCAACCAGTCACAAGCCGCACGTGGTCACGCTGGCTTCAACCAGTTACAAACCCCACTTGGTCACACTGGCCACAACCAGTTACAAACCCCACGTGGTCACACTGGCCACAACCGTTCTATATCAACTGTCACCTGCCACCAATTATTGTATCAGATGGGCAACGCCTGGAAGACGACAGCGAAAATCATTCTAAATCATATTTGTATAAAATCAACAATAACTAAAGGGATTTTGATAGTTATGGCGAAAAGATAAATATGAAAAAGGCAAATTATAAAAGGAGACATCTAACAATATAATGATGAATAAGGAAGAGAAATCCTTGGTCAAGATGTTATAACCGGCAGGTCATGATGCGGCCCATCATCTACAAGTGGTACACACACCATCCCTAGACCACACTTATACTACACTTGACCCAGCCTTGTGGCACCCGCGCCAGCCAGGTACTCACTGGCAGTCAACATTATATCATGACAACAAACTTGGACCTACAACTAAACACAACTTATAAATAACAACCCAGCTGGCTACATTGACAACCATCATGGCGGTCCGCCAGTCATCTGTATATCTCAATCTTTCCTTCATTTATTCTCCAACTTTTTCATGTCATATCCCAACTCCTCTGTTCATCAACATCTTTACGTCATCTCATAGAAAGGGATATTTACACAGTAAGAGTGTATGTAGCACTCAATCTCTCTTGGTATTTCTTCACACAAGTCTCTTTTCCAAGTTCACTTCCTCTCGCCACCTCTTCTCCCAGACATTGTTTCCTCATTCGAAAACCTCTTCAGATCTTCACTGTCGTCTCCACTGTCGCCTCCAGCAGCCCCTTTCAGCACATTTACACCCAAAAGTCTTTCTTTTACACGTCTTTCAATTAACATGTAATCCAGTCATGCCCGCTGGCCATCTCTCCTACTCACATACGTATATTTATGTATATCACATTTTACAAACCAGGTATTCCCAATCACCAGTCCTTTACACACACACAACACAAGTTGTTCACCATTTCCATGCACCTCAGTTATACCCTCCACTGCCACATTACTTACCTTCACATTTAAATCACCATCACTAATACCTGGTCTCTTGCATCATAACTGCTGACACACTCACTCACTTGCTCCCAAAATACTTGCCTCTGTTCTTGACTCTAACTCGCTACCTCGCTAAGTGCCATTTGACCTGACCTAATGGGGCAGGACAAGGGTCATTATCTTCAGTACTCACTGGACACCACTGGTTCTTGGCCTCAGCCACTACACTCTCCACTTCAATACTATCTCAATAAACTCTTAAAATCACTGATGTTTGACCCATCGCTTTCAGATGATGTCAAAATCCTAATTCATCGTCAAGATCTTCACTATAACGTTGGATGAACATACTGAATGTTGGAGATTCGAACCCATGACCTTGATCTTTGAGACTCAGGCTCGGTGATAATGCGCACCACACCTGCCAGTGAATTCAAATACTTAGTCACCTAAATCTTAAGACCACACACACATGTACATACTGAACTGTAGACAAAAATATGGTCAACGAAAGATATTTCATATATCTGGTTTTAAAACTGATAAGATCAGGAAATAAGATTTAATCATTATCATTATCGGACGATTATAATGCCCAACAACACACGTTAGGTACACACAGAAAAAAAACTATCGCGCGTTTTTTGTACGAAACAAAATGAGGCACCAGACGTGGAATAATGGAACAGTCAACATTTTCCTGTGAGATGGTGGTAGCCCTGATGTCCCTGCCTGTGGGTGTCCTCACCTATGTAATGGCAACGATATATCCTTCCGTATGTAGTACAGTAGATGGGATACGTAAACTGAGCATGCAAATGTAATATTCTGCACAGTAAGGCATATTGTAGTAATCATCATCTCTTGCAAAGTGTCAAATTCGTGGTGTAAAATAATATACTACATGATATCTACGACACCCTGCTTCATACCGGCGGTGATTTATCTGTCTGCTGGTTTAGATTAATCAGCAACCTCACGTAATATGTAGTATCACCTGTGTGACTGATAACAGTATGTCGCAAACCTGGCACCACATCATAGTATTTAGTAAACCAACATGAAAAGTAATGACTCTTTTCATGGATCTGCATTAGTTAACTTCCCTTTAACAGTGAAAATCAGATTTCTATATAACATGATCATAGACATGTTGTTGGAGGTTAAGAAAGTAATCTTTGACTGTAAACTTTATTATTTCAATACTTGGTATAACCTCCTCCCGTTGCCAACACTTCATTGAGCCTTCGAGGCATGGATGCCACTAACGTCTGCGTTAAGTTCCTACCAGAAGGGCTTCGTAGATGTTCCCATGCTTGTAAAGCATCATTTACGACTGTAGCACGACATCGATGTTGTCGGTCAGGCAGGCCTTTCTGCATGGCCGCCCATACGTGCTCTATCGGGTTGAGATCAGGCGATTTTGCAGGATGTGGCAACACTGTTATACGTGGATGGCGAGCATACCACGCCTTTACAACCCTGGATGTGTGAACTGGGCTGTTATCTTGGACGAGGTAAAATGGCTCCGGCTGTGGAAACAGCATAGCCCCCACTGAAGGTAGCAGGACCTCCTCCAGTATCTCAACGTATCTAGGTCTGGTCAACTGGCCAGGCCCGACATCCACCAACTCACCGACACCAGCACCATGGATGGATCCAACCAAATAGTCCTGCACTGACGCGCGCGCCCACTCCTCCTGCTACCCACCACATGTTGTGTCTCGTATCTGGTTATATAAAATGTATAAAATTACGTAAGACACGCGTGTGTCTTAATCATATTAGTGCAACTGTTGCTGCAATATAGATTAAGATAATAACTAAGTAAATTAAAAATATTAACTAACTTAATATATAATAATTATTTATCATGATATCACATCGTAAATGGAGATTATTGCTACAGTATTTACATATGCCGTATAAAGTGATCATGATCACTGTTATTCACTTAAAAAATAATGAGTGTGCATAACTCCAATGTAATACTGCAGCACAACAGGACGTTTCAAGCAGCAAACCACTGTGGTGGCCGTGGCACCATGGTTTCAAAGCACTTCCGGAACGGTTGTTCAAGTTGGCCTCACCATAAATTGTCATTATAAAATGGAAAATATGTTATATAGCATAACCTCTGTGTGTGTGTGTGTGTGTGTGTGTGTGTGTCTGTGTGTGTGTGTGTGTGTGTGTGTGTGTGTGTGTGTGAGAGAGAGACAGACAGACAGAGAAAGAGCTAACCTGGTGTTAGGATGCCGCCAAACATGTTTGTTTGCAGGGGGACCATCGCTGCAGAAGGTTTTTTCATCACAAAAGATGACGTTCTCCCAAAACTGATGTGGCTTGTCCGCATACTCCAACGCATACTCCACCCTGCTCTCCATGTTTGCCTCACTTAACACAGGTTTTGTTGCTGGTATGCGACCACGTAGCCCCTCAGAGTGATGTCTGTTTCGGACAGTTTGAGGCGTGCACTGCAGACCAAGAGTATCCCGAATGTTGCTAGCGTCGGGCGTGAAGGGGGCGTGAGCAGTAATGGCAGCTGCTATGGCCTAGGGAAAGGATGACATATTGCAAATATAACATGTGATGTGGTTGTTTACATAACATCAAGTGGTCCAGTATACCTATATATGCAACATCATTACCTGGGGTTGTGCAAGGTGGGCGCCCACGCCGATGCCTGTTGTCTGTGTTGCCCAACTCTGCCTGTCGGTGAATCCATCGTGCTACGGTTGACCGGTGAATACCAAGACGTCTCCCAATTTCAGAGTCGATGTAGCCCTCATTATGAAGCTGTAGAATAGCTTCACGTGTCGCTTGTGAGGTCTCCATGGTAAAATTAGATATACCACAAAAACAACCTTTCGACATTGGCTCGCAGTGAACTTCTCCCCGCGCTGTTTCATTGTTTCAAAAATATATCGCATGTCTCATTACATTTCCTGCATGGACAAGAAATGGCGGTGTAAGATAACCTTTATGGACTGCCACGAACCCAGATGTGCTATAGAATAATACAATATCAATAGTAAAACATATTCTTCCCAAATTACACCTATACAATATGAAGCTATTGTGTTTACCTGGCATCACATTGAGGTATGCTGCAGCTACCACATGCCCCCGGGGGTTGCCGCATATAGCTGTATGTGTCTCACAGCTATATTACACACACCAATTCAAAAGTAGGGGTTCGTACTGCCTTGTATGATGTAATTTTATTGTTAATAATATAATGCCGCTCTTGTGGCACGTAACTTACATGGGTCTAGCATAGGACTCTGGAAACCTGTGGCTTCCAGGCACGTATACCAACCCTACCGGCATGGTACAACGTCTTCAGACCCCCTCTGCGCGATAGTTTTTTTGTTGTGTGTACAGTAAAGGAACCCTACCCATTTTTACTCTCCGTATTAACGTTATTCATTTTTCCGTTCTTTGTCCTATAAGAAAACCTTCATATACAAACAACAAGAGTGACAAGCTTATACATCTACTTTCCATAATGGCTGGCAAAGAATCCCCGGAATCCCGCCCGTCTCTGTCTGCTGTCAACGAGGGCTCAGGCAGCAGCAGTGACGCCCCTCCCAACACCTTGGCCCATCTAAATGACTGATCTGATTTGTGCCGCTCTCACCGACTAGTTTATTGTGCTCACTATGAAGAAATAATGCTCATATTTCATTCATGTTACCAACATTATCGGTCATTCTATTAACCTTTCTTCTGTTGAGCACCATCTGGCCAGTATTTCTAATATACTAGTCCTTCTGTCTGACACTCAGTTGTCTAACAACTGTGTTTTCAATAACCATTTAACATTTCTAACAATAATCATTTACATTGTCGTTACAAAGGAAGTCTGTGCTTCTTCCAAAATCAACCGGCCATTTGCACGTCTCTTGAACCTAGAATGTCTAGACACTGACGTTATCTGGTTGAGAATCTGTCTCCCAACCAACACTTCTGTTTTCACCTCCTGCTCTCCTGACTCTTCACACTGTATATCTTTCTTTGTCTATATTTCCTCCACGAGGCAGCGACATTCTCTCATCCTCAAGCGGAGGTTCTCTACTTGGGAGGTTTTAGCGCACATCACAGAGAACAGTTGGAAGGTCCATACGCAGATATATATATATATATATATATATATATATATATATATATATATATATATATATATGTGTGTGTGTGTGTGTGTGTGTGTGTGTGTGTGTGTTTCCCTGGGGATAGGGGAGAAAGAATACTTCTCACGTATTCCCTGCGTGTCGTAGAAGGCGACTAAAAGGGAAGGGAGCTGGGGGCTGGAAATCCTCCCTCTCTTTTTTTTTTTTTTCTCCAAAGGAAGGAGCAGAGAAGGGGGCTGGATGAGGATCTTTCCTCAGAGGCCCAGTCCTCTGTTCTTAACGCTACCTCGCTGTCGCGGGAAATGGCGAATAGTATGAAAGAAAGAAAATATGTGTGTGTATGTGTGTGTGTGTGTGTGTGTGTGTGTGTGTGTGTGTGTGTATGTGTGTGTGTGCGCGCGCATGTTTGTTTGATTGTTTGTTTTCCACGCACAATAATTTGGAGAGAAAATGAGTAAGGAAAAAGAAATTAGTGTGAGAAGAAACAGGACATGGTACGCATCCTAAATATGAGTGAGGTAAAGCTATGAAGGGAGAGATGAAGACCATGGATGAACAAAGTGGGGTTTGTGTACATGAGACGGATGTTAACATGCAAGACCGTATGGAAGTGCAGTGAGAATATTCTGCCTCGGTCACCCTTCCAAACAGTAGAAGAGAGAAATGGACATATACAAAGTGGCAAATTCTCTTGTCAAACCTACGTCTCTCAGACAACATCTGACATAGTTACTTTGTCATTATCCTTAGAACATTCTATTTAGCTTTCGAGTCTGATTTCTCCTCCCCTAAGGACTTCCGTAACCATTGCAGCTTCTCCCTTACTATCAAAGCAATAAATGGATGAATCCATTTGCTTTTAGCTCAGTAATGGCCTATAGCCGCTTGTGTCCTTGGCACATTGGATACAGCCTCATAGATGCAATTTGTTGCTATGTTCTCTGACATCAGACTGTGGATGATACAAGGCACAAACACGCTGTATAACCTGTTAATGAATAATGCTTCTCTTGATTGTTATCAATTTTTTCAATGGGTAGAATATGCGTACACCTGGTGGTTGTTTTGAAGAATTTGCTTTAGAGAAATGTATACAAAGAGTAAAATTTGTGTGTGGCATTTACTGATCTGGAAAACGCGTATGGTGGGGCTGATTTAGATGCCTTATAGAAGGTTATACGATAATATGTAGCAGGAGGACGTTTACTAGATGCAGCGGCTGTTATTAGGAGAGCAAGGCATATGTGATGGGAGGAAAATGGGTGATTCTAAATGTAGACGGATCTTTGCCAAGGGTTTCTGATGTTAACATGGGTGTTTAACCCGTTTATGGATGCTGTGGTGAGGGAGATTAGTACGAGGGTCATACTGTATCTATAGTATGTTGAGTATTGGGTTGGCTGGGAGATGAGCCAGCGGTTGTTTGCAGATGATATAGCTCAGGTGGCAGATTCCAGTAATAAATTACAAAAGCTAGCGTATGAATTAGTGTATGAATTGAGAGTTTATGTTAGTAAGATTGAGGTTATGTGGTTTAACAGAGGGGAAGATAGACTGGTCTGAGTGCATGTTTGAGTGATGAGAACATAGAAGTGGAGTGTTTTAGATACATGAGATGGATATGGGGGGATTCAAGTGATCCATTGGGTGAGTGAGGGGCCAAAGTTCCACGGTGCAATATGGACTATGTGTAAAGAAAATTCATTGTGTGTGAGGGTGAAGATTATTATGTTTGACGGTATTATAGTCCCGATAGTGTTGTGTGGGTGCGAGTCTTGAGCCCTAAATGCAAAAGAATGGAGAAATGTGAGTGTGTTGGAAATGAAGATCTGAGTAACAACGTGTGGCGTAAGAAGGGTTGTTCATGTGAGGAAAGACAATGTAAGAGAGAGGTGCGGTAGTCATCGTAAACGGTGTATGATTGACGAAGCTGAATGCGGTGTACTGAAACGGTTTAGGTATATGTAAAAAACTAATGAAAAGAAACTGATAAAGAGGACATACTTGTCAAAAGACGAGGGAACAGAATGACTGAAGAGCCTGAAAAGGAGATGGAAGGAGTGAAAAAGGGTTTAAGTTATCTGGGTCAGGACATGCAAGAGGGTGAGAGGTGTGCAAGGTACAATTTGAGCGATGTGGAGTTGAGGGAGCTACATGCTGTCATTGGGCTGAACTAGGATATATGATAAGATCAGGGGTATGCTATATGTGGTACTACTATAAAAGGAAGAATATCTCTGCCTAAAATGACTGTATACACTTGATCGCCTGAGACGTCATCCATTAACCATTACCTCAGCAGACACATATATCATTTCAACTTCGCTCCAGTTTCGTAAAACTTGACTCATCGGAAAAACATTAGGCCACTTTAGATGTAGTAATGATGTCTTCTTCTTACGTTATCATTTTAATGGTCTGGTTATAGTGCGCTCTCTTACTGTGTCTGATCTGGGAGAGCCACCCTTCTTTACTACAGCCATCATCCATTATACATTATACCGTAATACACATTCATGTCTGAGTTTCCTTACATGATTACTCCAGACCGACAAGTCTTATAACTTACTGATTCTTTCCTGTGGTATTCTACGTGTCAACATATGTTAGTAGTTACAGAGTAACAACAAAGTCATAAATGCTATTTGTGTCTACATTTCATGAATGTTTGCGGTAATATGATGCCTCAAGAAGTATGAGAATGTCACTAGAGCAAAAACTAACAGCCAGCGGGAGGTTGTGGGCATACAGAAATATCTCTGTAGATAGATATGTGAAGAGATAGATTCATGTGGCGTACTATGACTATCTTCTTTGTGCGTATTTCTAGATTCTCACATACCCACGATATGGGTTGTCTAAGCATATCCTTACTACTCCTGGGAAGAGTAACATAACACCATCACCAGGATGATCTAGATCATCAGTGTACAATATGTATTGTCACTTGAGACGCTGATCACTTCACAGGATCCCCTGCGTTAAGAATGGATCATTTCTATTATTATCGTCAGTAGTATTGTCATTATTATAATTATCATTCCTATTACACGTAAGTTAACACACACACACACACACACACACACACACACACACACACAAACACACACACACACACACACACACACACACACAAACATACACACACACACACACACACCTCCACACCCACACAAACCCACACCCACACACACACACACACACACACACACACACACACACACACACACACACACAAAAGTCACATACATAGGAAGGAATGGTTTGGTAAAAGATGATAAAAAGCAAAAAAATTTAAAATTGTCGTGACGAAGATATAGACGGCACTCCAGCCAGCTAGCATTTGCAAGGTGCAAGAGAGCAAAGAACGAGTATATCAGGATAAAAACAAGGAATTAAGAATCTTTGAAATGAATATTTTGGAAGGATCGATAAAATCTACAACTTTTCCAAAAACTCATTAGGTTGTCAGATAACAACTAATTACACTAAGAAATTCAGAAGGAAGAAGACGATGTAAGGATACTCGAGGAACTGAGTAACAAATTCAAAAGATTTTCCCCATTAGAAAACATTGTGGCAACAACACCAGTGGGCTGGAATTAGGAGATTTTAGAAAACATTGAGATATCTAGAAAAGATTAACAGAATTCTAGGTGTTGACCCGTATGAGATTCATGGAACTGATGAAGTCTTACCACAGTGCTGAAGATGTATGCATATATTCCAGATAAACCTCTGGAAAAGCTGCTCAAGATGTCGCTGTATAGAGACAAAATACCAAAAGAGTGGAAAAGGACATTATTCCTGTCTATAATTAACGAAACCCGAAAGAGGCAATGAACTACAAGCTGGTCTCAAATGGGAAGTTTGGTTTGTAAGGCTTAGAAAAGATAATGACAAAGCAAATGAATGACTTTCTAAAGAGGAAAAATTACTCATGTGATGAACAATGTACAAAAGGTAAGGCTGAGTGGATGTTTGTATCTTGACTGCCAGAACGCTTGACACTGTGTCACATGGGAGGCTGATTAGGAGACTGGATCACCAGGCAGAAGTATGGGGAAACACATTCAGTGGACAGAAAATTATCTTAGTGAAAGTGAACAAAGAACACATGACAGAGGAGCTCTCTCATAATGGGTTGAGGTCACCAGCCGAGTGCCGCAGGGTTTTGGTTTGGAACCATTACTCTTCTTGACCCATGGTAATGACTTGCCAGAGGATATAGACTCTTATTTGAATATGTTTGCACCAGATACAAAGGACATTCGCGAAATGAAAAGCACGGATGATTGCATCAACTTACAAAAAGAACTCGACAGACTCCAAAATTTGTCTGATATCTGAATGATGAAGTTTAAAAACTCGAGTAAATATAAACCAGTGAGAATGGATCGTAGTGAGGGAAGGCCTCGCTGTGGTTATCATCGAACAGAAAAAAAGCTACAGTAAGCTAGTTGACATTGTCCCTGGCCTGTCGCAAATGTCCTACCTAAGGGGAGTAGTTAAGGACACAAACTGTCTGCTGGTAAGTACTAGAATTCCACTGAAGTTCAGGGATAAGACAGTTTTGAAAACCTGTTCACATCAGACAGAAAACCGAAACAAAAATAACATTCTCAATTTCAGTCACAACACCTAGAGAAGAAGAGAGGCAATGGAGATGGTTCAGAGGATAGTAAGAAAAAATTACTAGAGTTAGAGAGATACGTTACAGGGAAAGGCTGGAGGCACTAGAATTGATTTTTCTCTTTAAAAGTTCATATCTCTTGGACATCTGTTATTCTACCCTTGAGCAATGGACTACAGTCCCTTTAAAGAACTAACTACCAGTGTCTAATGAGTCTGATGAATGTGTTTCCCTGAACAGTGTATGTACTTCATTAGTAGTTGTGAATGTCATTGAACACAAAGCCACTGAACTGCACCCCAGTGCCACGACTAGAGAAAAATGACAGCAGCCTTAGGCTCTCGGTTTGGTTGTGGGATGGGTCCATACAAGGGTAGATCGAGGGAGATCAACCGGTGGTTGAATTTGACGTCTGACTTGTTCCATATTTGACTAGAATTACTGAATTAGTGGATTATAAAACTTTGAAACAATATACATGCATACTGAAGAACACACCAGCAGTACAACTCTACTTTGAAACAATCAATCTAGATATGCCAAGTAGGTTTCCAAGCCTGGGTAGCGCATTAGGCAACGCATGAGTCTCATAATCTCAAGGTCGTGAGTTCGATCCTCACTTGGGGTAGTTTTCGGACTTTCATGTCTGGTGAACAAGATGCAAGTATTGTGGTAGATATATTATTGGAAGCATTGTGTCTTACCTCATAGTGTAGAATCATTATCAAGTTGTCTTGTTCTTATGTAACTGATCACTCCAACTGCAGAAAAGGAACCCAGATTTCCAGTGCCAGATTAACGCATGGGCCACCTCGGCCCGGGTCTTGGACTCCGGCCTTACAGGGGCCTCGCTGGTCATCCAGGTAAAAAAGATGCAGCTCGGAAAACTGGTGGAACAGAGGCTGGTATGCAGTATACAATATGGTGGCAAAATTTGACATAAGACATATTTCATAGAATCTGTGGAGACAGCAAATATCACCTGGTCCTGGGCCTCACTAAACATTAATCTAGCTCTGCAGGTCCCTGACTGGAAGCCAAATATCTTAACCGTGAAACTGTATTGATTCCTTCACTTACTCCTCGTTCACTTACTGACCCACTCACTCATTCAGTTTCTCTCTTTTGGTCCTCGTGACAGGGTTTCTCGGACTCACTCACCAAGAGTAATCAGGAGTCACTACAACACAAGCTTTTATTGTAAAAATTTATGTTTCGGTTAGTTGATGATAACGTACTTGATAACTATTGTATTCATTTACTTAGACATCTCTCTCTCTCTCTCTCTCTCTCTCTCTCTCTCTCTCTCTCTCTCTCTAAGAAGAAAATCCTTCCCATGCCGGGAATCGAACCCGGGCCTCCTGGGTGAAAGCCAGGTATCCTAGCCACTAGACCACACGGGACTGGAAGGGTCATGTGTGTGCCTATGTGAACATCGCTCACCCACTCACTATTTCATCCATTCTCTCTGTTCTCTGGAGCGTATGGTTATTCACCCAAGGTTCTGTAATGATAATCAGTTACCTACCGAATCTATTACTCATACACACACACACACACACACACACACACACACACACAACACACACACACACAAACATATCAACCATTTCATTTCAAACACAACCATCCTCTTCCGTACGTTTTCATCTATAGTCCACGCTTCGCATTTAGAGCAGTGTAATAGTTAGCATTACTAATCATGAGTCAGCAGGGGCCAGCCCGGGGTAGGACATGCATGGGTTTGAATCCTCGGTGTGGCAGTCAGTTGACCCAACTCAAGTGTCCATCCTTCCCTCGGGACTGGTCAATAATTGGGTACCTGGCTTATGGTGTGAATCTGCCTCTGTATGTGTGTGTGTGTGTGTATGTGTGTGTGTGTGTGTCTGTGTGTCTGTGAGTGTGTGTGTGTGTACATGCACAAACAGGAACAAAGACTCAGTACATATGTACTATTCACATGAAACAGATGGAAACAATCACCACTGGCCGTATGAGACACGAACCTAGACCATCGAAATGATACACCAGTGAGCTACTCCGCTCGTCCACCACGGGACAAAAGCATTCCATAGACCAGCCTATGGTCCAGTGGGATCGCCCGTTACCTCACCTCACGTTAACTCTCACTGGATCATAGGCTGGTCAGAGGTGGCAGCTCCCGTGGTGGCCGAGCGGTTTAGCTCACAACACTGTCATTTCGATGGCCAAGGTTCCAGTCCCGTGCGTTCAGTGGTGACGGTTTACATATACATATATTCATAAAAAAAGAGCTCAAAGCATACACCTGGTGCACATACTTGGTCGTACTAAACCACACTAGGTGTGAGGCGGCTGGTTTGTCTAAGGCCAGAACTTGGGCCCCGGAATATCGTTGGTCCAGCACTAAACACATTATGCAGGATGGTTGTGTGTTGATGTGTAGGCGTTTGTTTGTCTGTTTATCTTGCCTAGATATGCCTGCCTGACTGTTCACTTCGATTACCATTAATTACACGGGTCAAATGACATGACAATGCATCCATCAAGAGTATCAGTCTCCCAGGTTTCCTTTAATAATTCATCGTATTTCTGAAGCTTAAGGTTCAATATATGAGAAGCTAATGACCTTCATTATCTCTAGTAAAGATAACACTGTGCTACTACCAGTCATCTATGCCAACAGGTCTCATATCCTTCAGTTGTAAAGGACAGTCATCAATTATGTCTTGAGGACTCACAAAACCTTATGTGGCTGTACACAGTATAATTGGTTGCATCATTCTTGTATCATAAGGAATTATCATGAGTGATAGATCATAAGAGCAGGATGAAATGAATATAGATTCTTAATGGTGCGTAAGTGTGTATCACCAACATCAATACCATCGCAGTTGACATGGTCTTTATCATAAAGATACGATATATATGTTTTGCTTTGTCTCTGTCTCCCGCGTTTGCGAGGTAGCGCAAGGAAACAGACGAAAGAATGGCCCAACCCACCCACATACACATGTATATACATACACGTCCACACATGCAAATATACCTGCCTATACAGCTCAATGTATACATATTTATACACACAGACATATACATATATGCACATGTACATATTTCATACTGTCTGCCTTTATTCATTGCCATCGCCACCCTGCCGCACATGAAATAACAACCCCCTCCCCCCTCATGTGCGCGAGGTAGCGCTAGGAAGACAACATACCGCGTGGTAGCGGTAGGAAAAGACAACAAAGGCCACATTGGTTCACAATCAGTCTCTAGCTGTTATGTATAATGCACCGAAACCACAGTTCCATTTCCTTATCGAAGCCCCACAGAACTTTCCATGGTTTACCCCAGACGCTTTACATGCCCTGGTTCAATCCATTGACAGCACGTCGACCCCGGTATACCACATCGTTCCAATTCACTCTATTCCTTGCACGCCTTTCACCCTCCTGCATGTTCAGGCCCCTATCACTCACAATTTTTTTCACCCCATCTTTCCACCTCCAATTTGGATTCCCACTTCTCCTCGTTCCTTCCAACTCTAACACATATATCCTCTTGGTCAATCTTTCCTCCCTCATTCTCTTCACGTGACCAAACCATTTCAAAACACCCTCTTCTGCTCTCTCAACGACACTCTTTTTATTACTACACATCTCTCTTACCCTTATATTACTTACTCGATCAAACCACCTCACACCACATATCGTCCTCTAGCATCTTATTTCCAGCACCTCCACCCTCTTCCGCACAATTCTATCCATAGCCCACGCCTCGCAACCATGTAACATTGGAACCCATATTCCTTCAAACAAACGCATTTTTGCTTTCCGAGATAATGTTCTCGACTTCCACACATTCTTCAACGCTCCCACAACTTTTGCCCCCTCCCCCACCCTATGATTCACTTCCGCTTCTATGGTTCCATCCACTGCCAGATCCACTCCCAGATATCTAAAACACCTCACTTCCTCCAGTTTTTCTCCATTCAAACTTACCTACCAATTGACTTGTCCCTCAACCCTACTGTACCTAATAACTTTGCTCTTATTCATGTTTCTTCTCAGCTTTCTTCTTTCACACACTTTATCAAACTCACTCACCAGCTTCTGCAGTTTCTCACACGAATCAGCCACCAGCGCTGTATCATCAGCGAACAACTGACTCACTTCCCAAGCTCTCTCATCCACAACAGACTGCATACTTGCCCCTCTTTCCAGAACTCTTGCATTCACCTCCCTAACAACCCCATCCATAAACAAATTAAACAACCATGGAGACATCACACACCCCTGCCGCAAACCTACATTCACTGAGAACCAATCACTTTCCTCTCTTCCTACACGTACACATGCCTTACATCCTCGATAAAAACTTTTCACTGCTCCTAACAACTTGCCTCCCACACCACATATTCTTAATACCTTCCACAGAGCATCTCTATCAACTCTCTCATATGCCTTCTCTAGATCCATAAATGCTACATACAAATCCATTTGCTTTTCTAAGTATTTCTCACATACATTCACACACACACACACACACACACACACACACACACACACACACACACACACACACATACACACACAAACACACACACACACACACACACACACACACACACACACATATAAACACACACATATAAACACACACACACACACACACACACACACACACACACACAAACACACACACACACACACACACACACATACACACACAAACACACACACACACACACATATAAACACACACATATAAACACACACACACACACACACACACACACACACACACGCACACACACACACACACACACACACACACACACACACACACACACACACACACACACACACATACACACACACACACGTATATATATATATATATATATATAATACCTGGGGATAGGGGATTAAGAGTACTTCCCACGTATTCCCTGCGTGTCGTAGAAGGCGACTAAAAGGGGAGGGAGCGAGGGGCTGGAAATCCTCCCCTCTCGGTTTTTTTTTAATTTTCCAAAAGAAGGAACAGAGAATTGGGCCAGGTGAGGGTATTCCCTTAAAGGCCCAGTCCTCTGTTCTTAACGCTACCTCGCTAATGCGGGAAATGGCGAATAGTTTGAAAAAAAAAAAAAAAAAAAATATATATATATATATATATATATATATATATATATATATATATATTTATTTATTTCACTTTGCCGCTGTCTCCCGCGTTAGCGAGGTAGCGCAAGGAAACAGACGAAAGAATGGCCCAACCCACCCACATACACATGTATATACATACACGTCCATACACGCAAATATACATACCTATATATCTCAATGTACACATATATGTACACACAGAGACATATACATATATACACATGTACATAATTCATACTGTCTGCTTTTATTCATTCCCATCGCCACCTCGCCACACAAGGAATAACAACTCCCTCCCACCTCATGTGTGCGAGGTAGCACTAGGAAAAGACAACAAAGGCCTCATTCGTTCACACTCAGTCTCTATATGTCATGTGATAATGCACTGAAACCACAGCTCCCTTTCCACATCCAGGCCCCACAGAACTTTCCATGGTTTACCCCAGACGCTTCACATGCCCTAGTTCAATCCATTGACAGCATGTCGACCCCGGTATACCACATCGTTCCAATTCACTCTATTCCTTGTACGCCTTTCACCCTCCTGCATGTTCAGGCCCCGATCACTCAAAATCTTTTTCACTCCATCTTTCCACCTCCAATTTGGTCTCCCACTTCTCCTCGTTCCCTCCACCTCTGACACATATATCCTCTTGATCAATCTTTCCTCACTCATTCTCTTCATGTGGCCAAACCATTTCAAAACCATCTCTTCTGCTCTCTCAACCACACTCTTTTTTATTTTCACACATCTCTCTTACCCTTACATTACTTACTCGATCAAACCACCTCACACCACATATTGTCCTCAAACATCTCATTTCCAGCACATCCACCCTCCTGCGCACAACTCTATCCATAGCCCACGCCTCGCAGCCATACACCATTGTTGGAACCACTATTCCTTCAAACATGTCCATTTTTGCTTTGCGAGATAATGTTCTCGACTTCCAAACATTCTTCAAGGCTCACAGAACTTTCGCCCCCTCCCCCACCCTATGATTCACTTCCGCTTTCATGGTTCCATCCGCTGCCAGATCCACTCCCACATATCTAAAAGACTTTACTTCCTCCAGTTTTCCTCCATTCAAACTTACCTCCCAATTGACTTGACCCTCAACCCTACTGTACCTATTAACCTTGCTCTTAGTCACATTTACTCTTAACTTCCTTCTTTCACACACTTTACTAAACTCGGTCACCAGCTTCTGCAGTTTCTCACATGAATCAGCCACCAGCGCTGTATCATCAGCGAACAGCAACTGACTCACTTCCCCAGCTCTCTCATCCACAACAGACTGCATACTTGCCCCTCTTTCCAAAACTCTGGCATTTACCTCTCTAACAACCCCATCCATAAACAAATTAAACAACCATGGAGACATCACACACCCCTGCCGCAAACCTACATTCACTGAGAACCAATCACTTTCCTCTCTTCCTACACGTACACAAGCCTTACGTCCTCGATAAAAACTTTTCACTGATTCCAACAACTTGCCTCCCACACCATATATTCTTAATACCTTCCACAGAGCATCTCTATCAACTCTATCATATGCCTTCTCCAGATCCATCAATGCTACATACAAATCCATTTGCTTTTCTAAGTATTTCTCTCATACATTCTTCAAAGCAAACACCTGATTCACACATCCTCTACCACTTCTGAAACCACACTGCTCTTCCCCAATCTGATGCTCTGTACATGCCTTCACCCTCTCAATCAATACCCTCCCATATAATTTACCAGGAATACTCAACAAACTTATACCTCTGTAATTTGAGTATTCTCTCTTAACCCCTTTGCCTTTGTACAATGGCACTATGCAAGCATTCCGCCAATCCTCAAGCACCTCACCATGAATCATACATACATTGAATAACCTTAGCAACCAGTCAACAATACAGGCACCCCCTTTTTTTAATAAATTCCACTGCAATACCATCCAAACCTGCTGCCTTACCGACTTTCATCTTCCGCAAAGCTTTTACTACCTCTTCTCTGTTTACCAAATCATTTTCCCTAACCCTCTCACTTTGCACACCGCCTCGACCAAAACACCCTATATCTGCCACTGTATCGTCAAACACATTCAACAAACCTTCAAAATACTCACTCCATCTCCCTCTCACATCACCACTGCTTGTTATTAAGTCCCCATTAGCCCCCTTCACTGAAGCTCCCATTTGCTCCCTTGTCTTACACACTTTATTTACCTCCATCCAAAACATCTTTTTATTCTCCCTAAAATTTAATGATACTCTCTCAACCCAACTCTCATTTGCCCTTTTTTTCACCTCTTGAACCTTTCTCTTAACCTTTTGCCTCTTTCTTTATACATCTCCCACTCATTTGCATTTCTTCCCTGCAAAAATCGTCCAAATGCCTCTCTCTTCTCTTTCACTAATAATCTTACTTCTTCATCCCACCACTCACTAACCTTTCTAAGCAAACCATCTCCCACGCTTCTCATACAACAATCATCTTTTGCGCAAGCCATCACTGCTTCCCTAAATACATCCCGTTTCTCCCCCTATTCCCCTTACCTCCTTTGTTCTTACCTTTTTCCATTCTGTACGCAGTTCCTCCTGGTACTTCCTCATACAAGTCTCCTTACCAAGCTCACTTACTCTCACCACTCTCTTAACCCCAACATTCTCTCTTCTTTTCTGAAAACCCTACAAATCTTCACCTACGCCTCCACAAGATAATGATCAGACATCCCTCCAGTTGCACCTCTCAGCACATTAACATCCAAAAGTCTCTCTTTCGCGCGCCTATCAATTAACACGTAATCCAGTAACGCCCTCTGGCTATATCTCCTACTTACATACGTATACTTATGTATATCTCGCTTTTTAAACCAGGTATTCCCAATCACCAGTCCGTTTTCAGCACATAAATCTACAAGCTCTTCACCATTTCCATTTACAACACTGAACACCCCATGTATACCAGTTATTCCCTCAACTGCCACATTACTCACCTTTGCATTCAAATCACCCATCACTATAACCCGGTCTTGTGCATCAAAACCACTAACACACTCATTCAGCTGCTCCCAAAACACTTGCCTCTCATAATTTTTCTTCTCATTTCCAGGTGCATCTGCATCAATAATCACCCATCTCACTCCATCAACTTTCAGTTTTATCCATATCAATTTAGAATTTACTTTCTTACACTCTATCACATACTCCCACAACTCCTGTTTCAGGAGTAGTGCTACTCCTTCCCTTGCTCTTGTCCTCTCACTAACCCCTGACTTTACTCCCAAGACATTCCCAAACCACTCTTCCCCTTTACCCTTGAGCTTCTTTTCACTCAGAGGCAAAGCATCCAGGTTCCTTTCCTTAAACATACTACCTATCTCTCCTTTTTTCTCATCTTGGTTACATTCACACACATTTAGACACCCCAATCTGAGCCTTCGAGGAGGATGAGCGCTTCCCGCGTGACTCCTTCTTCTGTTTCCCCTTTTAGAAAGTTAAATACAAGGAGGGGAGGGTTTTTGGTCCACCGCTCCTGTCCCCTTTAGTCGCCTTCTACGACACGTGAGGAATGCGCGGGAAGTATTCTTTCTCCCCTATCCCCAGGGATATATATATATATATATATATATATATATATATATATATATATATATATATATATATATATATATATATATATATATATATATAGATATATCTATCTATCTATCTATCTATCTATCTATCTATCTATATATATATATATATATATATATATATATATATATATATATATATATATATATATAGATAGATAGATAGATAGATATAGATATAGATATAGATACATAGATATATGAGAGAGAGAGAGAGAGAGAGAGAGAGAGAGAGAGAGAGAGAGAGAGAGAGAGAGAGAGAGAGAGAGAGAGAGAGAGAGAGAGAGAGAGAGAGAGAGAGAAGGGGTGGGGAGAGATACTAATATATGAAGATTCTAATTGAATTACTATTCAAACTTACCTCATATTTGAAACAGTTTGAAGGAATTTCACGGTGAATTTTCTTCTTTGTCTATTTTCGTAATTCTTAGTAATTTTAGTAATGCAACAATACTAAAGCTTCTGTACACTGACTCCACACAGAAATATATTATCAAGACTAAGAAATCTTACCACAAGGATCGAAGAGGGAGTTCCATATGTATGGAAGGCTAATTTGTACTATAATATCTTTATGTCAGGGGGTGTGGTTTCACCTTAACCATTACGAATAATTAAAGTTACGTGATATCACAACCATCTTATACGCTCATATGTATCCTAGCACCACTTAAGCTCACTTTGGGGGCGGGGGGGGGTAAGAAACCATGATATTGTACTGACAAACGAGACGGGAGAAAAGCAATTTTCTACAGAGCTGTGTGTGTGGGAGGAGAATGACAACTTCTGGAGAAGACGGGAGAGGCGAGTGTGGGAGTGAGGGAAGCTCAGGAGTGGCCAGGTAAGAGGAGCTCTACGGCCACACTGCTCCACTAGACGACATGGTTAGTAAGATGTCATAATGGAGGTTCATCTTCAGATTTTGTGTCTGGTGGTTCCAGCTTCTTATTATCGGTGAATGATTATTGTCGTATGTACGATTGTCTTATATCTCATGAGTAACTACCTCTCTCCCCTCAGGTCCTGGCGCGGCAGGTTTAAAGTTCTTCCTATCAGTGAATGATCAGCGTCGAGTAACTGTGTTACGTCTCTTGAGTAACAACACAAACATTTTGTCCTTTGATGACAGACAAATGAGTTTTATCTTTAACTCTGTCATCTCTTAAGTTCTCACTGAACTCTGTAATAAAACCTATATTTCTTAATCAAGTTCTAATGATCTTTATTTCGAAATCATTATGGTTTTCTCTGGTCTTGGCAGGCATATGCTGAAGGACCATTACAGACTGTATCGTGGCATTAGACCCTCGTATACCACTGAGAACATCATGTTCAGACCAAACAGTTTTCTTGGGTCCCGGGACAGTGAACCCTTGCTAACCCATAGATCCAGATGCTTGTAGTCTGAGCCTGAGTAATTTATCACAATCATCTGCTGATGGAATTTCTTGCGCAGAGTCACACTGGCTTTGTAAGATATTAACTGAGAGCAAAAGTTTAGATAGAAAACACAGACAGAGATCGTTGTATATAAGCAAGTATTTCTCTATTATTCTCAATGGTTGTCGAACCCCTTGCGTGAGGGGATAGTGAGGCCCACCTTCGGTGAGTAGTTTCCTCTGGGGTTGGAGATTCGTGGAGGAATGAGTTGGGCCTTAAAATGGTCTCGCACCCGTAACCGCAAGACCCTGCACCCTTGGCTCACCCGAGGAGGCGAAACGATTTTTGGCTAGATAGATAGGTAAATAGATAGATATATAGATAGATAGATAGATAAAACTGTAGACATATAGATAAATGGATAGATAGATAAACACTGTCGTATGTAAACACTACGTGCATTGTAACAAGATTACTACACTTCATTGACTTATCCATCCAGTTGTTGGATCACTAACAAAATCATTATATCTTTTTACTATTTGTTGATTAAGATTCTTGATGTGAACGGTTGATACAATGAATTATTTATGGACCTCACCGCTACCCGTGTTACCTTCAGCAATGTTCTCCACTAAGTTAAGGTCACCTAGACCCAGAGTAAACACAGAAGTAACCGTATTCTAACTCACACAATGATGTCGTTATAGTGTGACTGGCTATTAGCTGACATATAACCTGTTTGCCTGTTGCCACTCCTTCCAAGGTTATTTGATTATTTCCAGCTCTGTCAAAGGTATATCCAACATTAGGGGTTGAATCGTATGAAGAGACTTATGGCTACCATACAGAGTTGCCTCTATATTGTGAATGTACAACACACTGTATCTGGCATTAGTAACATGAAACATCTGAGGTATCATGGTATTTGACGTAGATCCTTAACTTTGTATTACTCTTTTATTCATGAAGTAAGATATCATACTTTTTAGTGTAGCTACACAACGCTGGATTCAAGATAGTCATGTCTATAATTTGTCCAGCACTTCACCATACTCTCCTTCAGTATAGGGAACAGGATCATATGTAATGAGGATTATATTTGATAAGGGAGCTATTGATAGACCAGTGTATCAGTCTCACATCCGATTCAGAGTGTAGTAATTGATCATTTTGACGCTGCCGGAGAATCGGTTGCAATTATCCTAACACACTGATAAGATAATAGATATCTTTCTATTATGAAACATCTTGACCTGCATATGACTTTAAAGAAAAAGGAACTTTGGTTTTGTGCGATAGGAGAAGTTTGGGTGGCAGGGGGAGGAGCAGGAGCAGCAACTGTTGCATAGAGGTGAGGATTTGTGGAAGGAGGTGAGTTGGATTTTTGTGCCTGACACACTGCGCGGAGTTGCTCCTTCTTACGTGGGCACAGTCCAGATACAGCGACGTGTTCACCTTTACAGTTGACACACTTTGCTGCCTGAACCTTGCACTCACGAAAACCATGACCAGTTTCCGCGCATTGACTACAGGTTTGGTGGGGTTCTTTACAGTTCTTTGTTTCATGTCCGAGTTGCAAACATTCGTAGCATTATTGAACGTCGATATATGCAACTTTTTTCAGGAATTTTGCTGGTATAGAGATCATGGGGAACAGGACTTCCCGGGAGAGCAGGTGATCGGCCTCGGTCGGGTTTGGACATTGAATTTTTATTGATCTGGAGTTGTTAGGTTTATAAACGCTGATGACGTGGGGCTGAGGGACAAGATAGATTCATCAACATTGTAGGCAATAATAGTACATCTAGCTTGAAGGGGCAGCGGTCCTGAACGATTTGGTAGTTTTTTTTTAGCTAGTTCATCAAGGAGAGGCTTAGATAGGATTCTATCTAAATCACTATCTTTGCCCAAGCAAATTTTAAATTGATATTTATTCGTAGGGAATTGAATTACCCTAGTGGGACGGATCTGAGTAGTTTTAAAGACGATGGACAGGAGTTCGAACGTGGAAGGAGGGGGACAATCAGTTTTGAGGGATTTTAGACGTATGTCGGGCGGCATGTTGGTGGCATCAGTGTCCTAGTGCGAGAAAACGTGAGTGAGGGAGGCTCGACGGTCCAAGGTAGGGGAGAGGTAAGAGATAGTGTGAGGGTCTCCACCCCGTCAGGTGAGAACAGGTCCACTCCAGCCTCCACTCCTCAGGAAAATGAGTTTTCCAGAATGGGGTGGGGAAGCTGGGGTAGAGATTGCTCAAGCCAAACGGTCGAGAGATGGATGATGGATGATAAAAAATAAAAAATAAAAAGACATGTGAAGATGGAGTGGAGGCAACGCGGGGGTGTGGGGAGCAGCGAGGGTGGTGAGGGAACAGCCTGCCGGCGTCGTCACCGTAACGGTCTCCCGCGGGAAGGACCAACGCGGGAGGCAACGTTACAATCCACTTCTTTCTTCGGTCTTCTCTCTTCTGTCTTCTTTCTTCCCTCTTCTATCTTTTCTCTTCTTTCTTCACTCTTCGTGGGATCTGGCGGTTAATCCTCCATCAACCACGTGGCCGAAACAGGAGCAGCAAGAACCTTCTCGAATGGCAAGAAAAGAAGGGAATCCGATGATAGAAAAGTCCCTTCCAAGGAAGAGCGGAAAAAGAGTGGGGGGGAAAGAGCAAGAAATTGTTAGAGGAAGTGAATTTTAGAGGGAGGAAAAGAGCCAAGTCTTAACCCAGCTTGCACAGGAATAATAGGATGAGCAGGTCAAAGATGATGAGTGGAGGGCAAGTTTTTTCTTTTTTTTTTTTTTTTAAATATAGGAGGAAATGGATCGTCTCTCTGGCTGATGGACACTGATTTTACCAAGGCGTTCCCCGCACGGACTTAGCAGCAAGATCTATAGTGATTTTTAGTTTTTAATACATGGTCACTGGATGTTGTTCAGGTTGTATATTGAACATGTTATCTGGATGATCTATTCCCAGGAGATTGTTGAAGTAATCAGTCCAGTGAGTATGATGTATTTGAAATCGCTCTACTTGTCTTTCAAACAATTTCCTCCAATAGATGTTTAATGGAGGGATTCGTGCTCTCTCGTGAAGTTCTGTGTTCCTGATGAACTCGTGCCATTTGATGTTAAAAAGCCAACGTAGAGCTTTGTTCTGAATGATTTGGAGTGCAGGGATGTTGGATTGGGCTCCGAGTTCGAGAGCTGAAGAGGCATAAGTGATAAGTGGTCGTATTAATGCTTTATAGAGTTGCAATTTGGTTTTGAATTGCGCCTCTCTAAATCTATACAATTTTGCGAGCTCCGCTCTCGCAATAGCCGCGCTAGACTGAATATGTCGGCTCATTCGCAGGTATACATCATAGTTTAGGCCCAGCACTGTGTTGGTATTTGAGATGGGAATGGGTAAATGTCGGTGTATACGAGAGTGTAGGTAGACATTATATTGTATCTCTGACGTACATTAAAGTAGGATATGTTGGATTTTGCAGGATTTGTTTTAATCATCCATTGTAACTCCCAGAGCGAAACGTGGTCAATTTCCTGTTGGTTTCTATTGATTAAGTGTGTGAGGGTTCTGGCTCTGATTAGCTGTGTGACATCATCTGCATATTGGAGAGTGATGGAGTCCAGGTGTATAGGATTGGGAAGATCATTTGAGTAGAGTGTGTAAAGAGTGAAGGCCAGCACGGAGCCTTTAGGTACACCGGCATTAAGGAAGAAGCAGTTTGAGTAAATATTTCTGTATTTGATTCGGGTTTTTCTGTTGCTAAGATAGTTAGAGGGAAGCTTAATGGTGGGTCGTGGGAGTTGGAATTGGGTGCTTAGTTTATACCTCAATCCATCGTGCCACACGGTGTCAAAGGCTTTTTCAACATCTTTTGTGATGAGTGCGGTCATTTTGTGTGTCCGCGTGTTGTTTTTTATGTAGCTCGTAATGATGTTGAGTTCATCTTGTGTGGAGCGATGTTAGTGAAAGCCAAACTGTTTGTGTGAGAGTAGGTTGTTGTTTGTAAGGTGTTATCTAAGTCTATTGTTTATGATTCTTTCAAATGTCTTCCCAGTGGACTCAAGTAGGCTGATGGGTCTGTAGTTCATGGGGTCTCTGTTGGATCTGTTGGGTTTAGGTATCATTATGGTTGTTGCTATTTTGGAGGCCGCGGGAAAATAGCCAGAGGCTAGTGCCGCGTTGAAGAGGAAGGTGATGGCTCTAATAGTGTTGTTAGGGAGATGTGTAAGTAGCTGGTAACCAATGCCTGAATTACCTGGGGCTACTTTGGGTGATTTGAGGAGGAGAAATTTGACCTCGTTCGATCTTATGGAAGTTGTGAGAAGGTGGTCGTGTGAAAGCGATTGGAAATGTACGATCTGTTTTGGGTAGAAGTGACTGGGCCTGTTTTGTATGTGTTGTGTGACAATTTGAGTGTTTTCGCACGCCAGAGGGTGAGGGGGGTGAGGGTGAAAGATACCTTCCCAGTGTTTTTGAAAAATGCTGGCAATGTCTTTTGGGTTATGGTGTAGTGTTGTCGTCATTTAGCCCATTAAAGTCTGTTTTCGGTATTCCTTTGAGTTTTCGTATTCTGTTCCAAAACTCTTGAGGAGATTTAATTCGGTGTTGATCTGTTGTGGTGATGAGAGATTTCCAGTGTCTATTGTGGTCTTCTAGAAGGCTGTTGAGTGTGTGGTTTCGTAGGGATGTGAGGTCCCACCGTACTAGGCCCAAACGACGTCTGTTTTGCTCAAATCGTCGACGGTAGCACGAAAGAAGTCTTGTTGTTTTGGGAGAAGGGAAGAAGGAGTATCTTGAAGTAATGAAGATTTGGGAATAGAAATGTCAGCTGCCTGTGTGATTGTTTCGTGTATACGTTCTATTTCTGTGTCTGTTAGTGTTATTGGGTGATTTTCGTAGTTTGTGGTGTAAGTGCAGTTGGAGAGAGTGTCTTTGAAGCTCTCCCAGTCTGCTCTTTTGTAGTGGTAGTGTGAGGGTGATGGGACGAGGATAGGGTTAGACGAGAGATGAAGAAAGATAGGGATGTGGTTGGAACCACACAGTGGTCCCGGAGACAAGAAATTATGAAGATAATTACTGGCTCTGTTGGAGAAGACATGATCAGGTCTGCCTTTACCTCCTAGGCCAGTGAAGACAGCGTGGAAGTAAGGTCCTAGGAAATTAAGACCTTTGTAAGAGTATAAAGCGAATAAGTTATCACCATGAGAATTGTTTATGTTGTGTTGGAAGGTTCTGTGTAGGGCGTTGAGGTCAGCTAGAAGGTAGACTGGGATCTGTGTGTAATTGAATACTGTGTAGAGATCATGGAGTGGAATGGTAGTGTTGGGTCGAAAGTATGTAGTGCAGAAGATAATGAAGCAATGTATTGTGTTTATCTTAACTGCTAGAAAGTGTTCGTATTGCCATGAGGTGGCGAGGTATTCGTGTTCGATGGTGTTGCGTATGAGAATGGCGACTCCCTCGTGTCTACTGTCTGGAGACTGTCGTGATGTATACCCGTAATGTCTAATTTTGTATCCGTTGGTGATACATGTGATGTTAAGTATCACAACATCGGGTTTTTTCTCTTCGAGGAGAGTGGCAATCAGATGACGGCCATTGTGATAGCTGCGCACGTTAAACTGTAAGATTTTTAGCATTTTACGACTTAGTGAAATTTGCTGGCTATTTGTGTCTGTTGTCAATGAAGGCCGTTGACATACCGTTTGAGAGTTTCACGTGTATCATGTTCTTAGTCTTGGGTCGGGATGATCTGGTGAGGTGTCAGGAGAGGGGAGAGGGGAGGGGAAAGGGTCATTGTCGACGAGTTGAAGGTCAAGGTTGACCGTTGGTGGGTTGTCTGGTGTGTCGGCAGGGTCAGGTGCTGGGGCTCCTCTGGGTGGGTTAGGTAGGGGACGGATGGAGGGGGAGGGGGGAGGGGGGGATTGGTGAGTGGAGGTTCTGGGGGAACTGTCGTGGTGGTGGAAGTTGGGACGGTGGGGGTGGGAGAGGAATCGGTATTTGGAGAGACAGTAGGATTGTTGGTGTTGGGTTGGGGGGTTGTGGATGGAGTTGTGTTAGGGGGTGCGGAGGGGGTATTGGAAGTTGGGAGGGTGACAGGTTGAGTTGTTGGGGGATAGTTGGAAGTGTTACTGGGGGTTTCCTGGGATACGTTTTCGTTAGGGGTCAGGGTGGCGGACGAGACAGGGGTCGGTGAGGGATGGTTGTTGGCGGGGGAGCTGAGGAGTTCAGGTGGAGTTCGTACATTGGGTAGGTTGTTATGAGCAAGAAGCAAATCGAAAATTCTGATGAATTCCGACTTATCTTCCCCGCTCAGGAACAACGCTTTTAGGTAGCACGCATGCATCCTACCTTGTAGGGTGAGGAGGTCTGAAGAATTAGTAGTTGGGATAGGAGAAGCTTGGGTGGCAGGGGGAGGAGCAGCAGCAGCAACTGTTGCGCAGATGTGAGGGTTTGTGGAAGGAGGTGAGTTGGTTTTTTGTGCCTGACTCACTGCGCAGAGTTGCTCCTTCTTACGTGGGCACAGCCCAGATACAGCGACGTGTTCACCTTTACAGTTGACACACGTCGCTGCCTGAGCCTTGCACTCACGAAAACCATAACCAGTTTATGCGCATTGACTACAGGTTTGGTGGGGCTCCTTACGGCTCTTAGTCTCATGTCCGTATTTCAGACATTTGAAACATTGTTGTACGTCGAGATATTCATCTTTCTTCAGGGATTTTGCAGGCACAGAGATCATGGGGAACAGGACTCCCCGGGAGAGCAGGCGATCGGCCTCGGTCGGGTTTGAACATTGTATCTTTATTGATCTGGAGTTATTCGGTTTATAGACGTTGATGACATTAACGTCATTGTTTTCGCCATTGATGGATTCCACAATCTCCGAAGGGCTGAGGGACAAGATAGATTCATCAACATTGTAGGCAATAATAGTACATCTAGCTTGAAGGGGCAGCGGTCCTGAACGATTTGGTAGTTTTTTTTTAGCTAGTTCATCAAGGAGAGGCTTAGATAGGATTCTATCTAAATCACTATCTTTGCCCAAGCAAATTTTAAATTGATATTTATTCGTAGGGAATTGAATTACCCTAGTGGGACGGATCTGAGTAGTTTTAAAGACGATGGACAGGAGTTCGAACGTGGAAGGAGGGGGACAATCAGTTTTGAGGGATTTTAGACGTATGTCGGGCGGCATGTTGGTGGCATCAGTGTCCTAGTGCGAGAAAACGTGAGTGAGGGAGGCTCGACGGTCCAAGGTAGGGGAGAGGTAAGAGATAGTGTGAGGGTCTCCACCCCGTCAGGTGAGAACAGGTCCACTCCAGCCTCCACTCCTCAGGAAAATGAGTTTTCCAGAATGGGGTGGGGAAGCTGGGGTAGAGATTGCTCAAGCCAAACGGTCGAGAGATGGATGATGGATGATAAAAAATAAAAAATAAAAAGACATGTGAAGATGGAGTGGAGGCAACGCGGGGGTGTGGGGAGCAGCGAGGGTGGTGAGGGAACAGCCTGCCGGCGTCGTCACCGTAACGGTCTCCCGCGGGAAGGACCAACGCGGGAGGCAACGTTACAATCCACTTCTTTCTTCGGTCTTCTCTCTTCTGTCTTCTTTCTTCCCTCTTCTATCTTTTCTCTTCTTTCTTCACTTTTCGTGGGATCTGGCGGTTAATCCTCCATCAACCACGTGGCCGAAACAGGAGCAGCAAGAACCTTCTCGAATGGCAAGAAAAGAAGGGAATCCGATGATAGAAAAGTCCCTTCCAAGGAAGAGCGGAAAAAGAGTGGGGGGGAAAGAGCAAGAAATTGTTAGATGAAGTGAATTTTAGAGGGAGGAAAAGAGCCAAGTCTTAACCCAGCTTGCATAGGAATAATAGGATGAGCAGGTCAAAGATGATGAGTGGAGGGCAAGTTTTTTTTTTTTCTTTTTTTTAAATATAGGAGGAAATGGATCGTATCTCTGGCTGATGGACACTGATTTTACCAAGGCGTTCCCCGCACGGACTTAGCAGCAAGATCTATAGTGATTTTTAGTTTTTAATACATGGTCACTGGATGTTGTTCAGGTTGTATATTAAACATGTTACCTGGGTGGTCTATTCCCAGGAGATTGTTGAAGTAATCAGTCCAGTGAGTATGATGTATTTGAAATCGCTCTACTTGTCTTTCAAACAATTTCCTCCAATAGATGTTTAGAGGAGGGATTCGTGCTCTCTCGTGAAGTTCTGTGTTCCTGATGAACTCGTGCCATTTGATGTTAAAAAGCCAACGTAGAGCTTTGTTCTGAATGATTTGGAGTGCAGGGATGTTGGATTGGGCTCCGAGTTCAAGAGCTGAAGAGGCATAAGTGATAAGTGGTCGTATTAATGCTTTATAGAGTTGCAATTTGGTTTTGAATTACGCCTCTCTGAATCCATACATTTTTGCGAGCTCCGCTCTCGCAATAGCCGCGCTAGAATGAATATGTCGGCTCATTCGCAGGTATACATCATAGTTTAGGCCCAGCACTGTGTTGGTATTTGAGATGGGAATGGGTAAATGTCGGTGTATACGAGAGTGTAGGTAGACATTATGTTGTATCTCTGACGTACATTAAAGTAGGATATGTTGGATTTTGCAGGATTTGTTTTAATCATCCATTGTAACTCCCAGAGCGAAACGTGGTCAATTTCCTGTTGGTTTCTATTGATTAAGTGTGTGAGGGTTCTGGCTCTGATTAGCTGTGTGACATCATCTGCATATTGGAGAGTGATGGAGTCCAGGTGTATAGGATTGGGAAGATCATTTGAGTAGAGTGTGTAAAGAGTGAAGGCCAGCACGGAGCCTGGGGGTACACCGGCATTAAGGAAGAAGCAGTTTGAGTAAATATTTCTGTATTTGATTCGGGTTTTTCTGTTGCTAAGATAGTTAGAGGGAAGCTTAATGGTGGGTCGTGGGAGTTGGAATTGGGTGCTTAGTTTATACCTCAATCCATCGTGCCACACGGTGTCAAAGGCTTTTCAACATCTTTTGTGATGAGTGCGGTCATTTTGTGTGTCCGCGTGTTGTTTCTTATGTAGTTCGTAATGATGTTGAGTTCATCTTGTGTGGAGCGATGTTGGTGAAAGCCAAACTGTTTGTGTGAGAGTAGGTTGTTGTTTGTAAGGTGTTGTCTAAGTCTATTGTTTATGATTCTTTCAAATGTCTTCCCAATGGACTCAAGTAGGCTGATGGGTCTGTAGTTCATGGGGTCTCTGTTGGATCTGTTGGGTTTAGGTATCATTATGGTTGTTGCTATTTTGGAGGCCGCGGGAAAATATCCAGAGGCTAGTGCCGCGTTGAAGAGGAAGGTGATGGCTCTAATAGTGTTGTTAGGGAGATGTGTAAGTAGCTGGTAACCAATGCCTGAATTACCTGGGGCTACTTTGGGTGATTTGAGGAGGAGAAATTTGACCTCGTTCGATCTTATGGAAGTTGTGAGAAGGTGGTCGTGTGAAAGCGATTGGAGGTGTATGATCTGTTCTGGGTAGAAGTGACTGGGTCTGTTTTGTATGTGTTGTGTGACAATTTGAGTGTTTTCGCACGCCAGAGGGTGAGGGGGTGAGGGTGAAAGATACCTTCCCAGTGTTTTTGAAAAATGTTGGCAATGTCTTGTGGGTTATGGTGTAGAGTGTTGTCGTCATTTAACCCATTAAAGTCTGTTTTCGGTATTCCTTTGAGTTTTCGTATTCTGTTCCAAAACTCTTGAGGAGATTTGATCCGGTGTTGTTCTTTGTGGTGATAAGAGATTTAAAGTGTCTATTGTGGTCTTCTAGAAGACTGTTGAGTGTGTGGTTTCGTAGGGATGTGAGGTTCCACCGTACTAGGCCCAAACGACGTCTGTTTTGCTCAAATCGTCGACGGTAGCACGAAAGAAGTCTTGTTGTTTTGGGAGAAGGGAAGAAGGAGTATCTTGAAGTAATGAAGATTTGGGAATAGAAATGTCAGCTGCCTGTGTGATTGTTTCGTGTATACGTTCTATTTCTGTGTCTATTAGTGTTATTGGGTGATTTTCGTAGTTTGTGGTGTAAGTGCAGTTGGAGAGAGTGTCTTTGAAGCTCTCCCAGTCTGCTCTTTTGTAGTGGTAGTGTGAGGGTGATGGGACGAGGATAGGGTTAGACGAGAGATGAAGAAAGATAGGGATGTGGTTGGAACCACACAGTGGTCCCGGAGACAAGAAATTATGAAGATAATTACTGGCTCTGTTGGAGAAGACATGATCAGGTCTGCCTTTACCTCCTAGGCCAGTGAAGACAGCGTGGAAGTAAGGTCCTAGGAAGTTAAGACGTTTGTAAGAGTATAAAGCGAATAAGTCATCACCATGAGAATTGTTTATGTTGTGGTGGAAGGTTCTGTGTTGGGCGTTGAGGTCAGCTAGAAGGTAGACTGGGATATGTGTGTAATTGAATAGTGTGTAGAGATCATGGAGTGGAATGGTAGTGTTGGGTCGAGAGTATGTAGTGCAGAAGATAATGAAGCCATGTATTGTGTTTATCTTAACTGCTAGAAAGTGTTCGTATTGCCATGAGATGGCGAGGTATTCGTGTTCGATGGTGTTGCGTATGAGAATGGCGACTCCCTCGTGTCTACTGTCTGGAGACTGTCGTGATGTATACCCGTAATGTCTAATTTTGTATCCGTTGGTGATACATGTGATGTTAAGTATCACAACATCGGGTTTTTTCTCTTCGAGGAGAGTGGCAATCAGATGACGGCCATTGTGATAGCTGCGCACGTTAAACTGTAAGATTTTTAGCATTTTACGACTTAGTGAAATTTGCTGGCCATTCGTGTCTGTTGTCGATGAAGGCCGTTGACGCACCGTTTGAGAATTTCAATTGTATCATGTTTCTAGTCTTGGGTTGGGATATATCTGGTGAGGGGTCAGGAGAGGGGAGAGGGGAGGGGAGAGGGTCATTGTCGACGAGTTGAAGGTCAAGGTTGACCGTTGGTGGGTTGTCTGGTGTGTCGGCAGGGTCAGGTGCTGGGGCTCCTCTGGGAGGGTTAGGTAGGGGACGGAGGGAGGGGGAGGGGGGAGGGGGGGATTGGTGAGTGGAGGTTCTGGGGGAACTGTCGTGGTGGTGGAAGTTGGGACGGTGGGGGTGGGAGAGGAATCGGTATTTGGAGAGACAGTAGGATTGTTGGTGTTGGGTTGGGGGGGTTGTGGATGGAGTTGTGTTAGGGGGTGCGGAGGGGGTATTGGAAGTTGGGAGGGTGACAGGTTGAGTAGTTGGGGGAGAGTTGGAAGTGTTACTGGGGGTCTCCTGGGATACGTTTTCGTTAGGGGTCAGGGTGGCGGACGAGACAGGGGTCGGTGAGGGATGGTTGTTGGCGGGGGAGCTGAGGAGTTCAGGTGGAGTTCGTACATTGGGTAGGTTGTTATGAGCAAGAAGCAAATCGAAAATTCTGATGAATTCCGACTTATCTTCCTTGCTCAGGAACAACGCTTTTAGGTAGCACGGATGCATCCTACCTTGTAGGGTGAGGAGGTCTGAAGAATTAGTAGTTGGGATAGGAGAAGCTTGGGTGGCAGGGGGAGGAGCAGCAGCAGCAACTGTTGCGTAGAGGTGAGGGTTTGTGGAAGGAGGTGAGTTGGATTTTTATGCCTGACGCACTGCGCAGAGTTGCTCCTTCTTACGTGGGCACAGCCCAGATACAGCAACATGTCTACCTTTACAGTTGACACACTTCGCTGCCTGAGCCTTGCACTCACGAAAACCATGATCAGTTTCCGCGCATTGACTACAGGTTTGGTGGGGCTCTTTACAGTTCTTAGTCTCATGTCCGTATTTCAGACATTTGAAACATTGTTGTACGTCGAGATATTCATCTTTCTTCAGGGATTTTGCAGGCACAGAGATCATGGGGAACAGGACTCCACGGGAGAGCAGGTGATCGGCCTCGGTCGGGTTTGAACATTGTATCTTTATTGATCTGGAGTTATTCGGTTTATAGACGTTGATGACATTAACGTCATTGTTTTCGTCATTGATGGCTTCTACAATCTCCGAAGGGCTGAGGGACAAGATAGATTCATCAACATTGTAGGCAATAATAGTACATCTAGCTTGAAGGGGCAGCGGTCCTGAACGATTTGGTAGTTTTTTTAGCTAGTTCATCAAGGAGAGGCTTAGATAGGATTCTATCTAAATCACTATCTTTGCCCAAGCAAATCTTAAACTGGTATATGTTCGAGGGGAATTGAATGACCCTAGTAGGACGGATCTCAGTGGTCTTAAAGACGATGGCCAGGAGTTCGAACGTGGAAGGAGGGGGACAATCAGTTTTGAGGGATTTTAGACGTATGTCGGGCGGCATGTTGGTGGCATCAGTGTCCTAGTGCGAGAAAACGTGAGTGAGGGAGGCTCGACGGTCCAAGGTAGGGGAGAGGTAAGAGATAGTGTGAGGGTCTCCACCCCGTCAGGTGAGAACAGGTCCACTCCAGCCTCCACTCCTCAGGAAAATGAGTTTTCCAGAATGGGGTGGGGAAGCTGGGGTAGAGATTGCTCAAGCCAAACGGTCGAGAGATGGATGATGGATGATAAAAAATAAAAATAAAAAGACATGTGAAGATGGAGTGGAGGCAACGCGGGGGTGTGGGGAGCAGCGAGGGTGGTGAGGGAACAGCCTGCCGGCGTCGTCACCGTAACGGTCTCCCGCGGGAAGGACCAACGCGGGAGGCAACGTTACAATCCACTTCTTTCTTCGGTCTTCTCTCTACTGTCTTCTGTCTTCTGTCTTCTGTCTTCTTTCTTCTGTCTTCGTGGGATCTGGCGGTTAATCCTCCATCAACCACGTGGTTAACACGTGGCCGAGACAGGAGCAGCAAGAACCTTCTCGAATGGCTAGAAAAGATGATGTATACATAGGAACATTCTTATATATACCGGGTCAGATGGACGTTAAAGTAGCAGTTGTACCTTCTGTGCCTATCATCGTGTGCTTTTTGTGAAATGTCCATTTTTCTTTGTATGTATCTTATGGAACATAGACAACACAGCAAGCTCTATCTTATGACACCATTATATCTTACTTTTTCCCTATATACATAGAGATGATTGTATAAAATTGCCTTTCAACCTTCATCCGGATCAAGTAAGGCAGGGTGGGCGGAGCTTATGGCTTTTCTTCAGCCAATAGGGAGGGAGTTTGTGTCTGCTAGTGCATAAAACGCTTGCACCACCGAAGACGACATTACCAAATTACTGATACTTTTCCCAAACAATACATAGGAATTTCACCCTTACAACTTATCAAACTATATCAAATGCAGCCCTCTCATTGGTAGATCATTGTCAACCAATGGCAAGCACGTATTCCATCATATATAGAGGCACCGAGGCCCGTTAAACCCCGTTTTCAAACCTCCAGTCTACAAATAAGGACTTTAACTGGCCTTCCTTTCCACGCTTAACACACCCACCCACTACTACCACAAACATACACTCCCATTACTTGTATACTTTATTTACTTATAATTTCTCGTTGTATCCCGCGTTAGCGAGGCAGCGAAAGGAATCACACGAAAGAATGGGCCAACCCTCCCACATACACATGTATACACATACACGTGCAGAAACGCCCATATACATACCTATGCATTTCAACCTATACATATTCATACATACACATACATATACTTATATACACATGTATATACTTCATACTTACTGTCTTTATTCATTCTCGTCGCCACCCCGCACACTTTATTCATACTTTATATATATCTTTCTTTTCTTTCATACTATTCGCCATTTCCCGCGTTAGCAAGGTAGCGTTAAGAACAGAGGACTGGGCCTTTGGGTGAATATCCTCACCTGGCCCCCTTCTCCGTTCCTTCTTTTGGAAAATTAAAAAAAGAAAAGAAAATACGAGAGTGGAGGATTTCCAGCCTTCCACTCCCTTCCCTTTTAGTCGCCTTATACAACACGCAGGGAATACGTGGGAAGTATTCTTTGTCCCCTATCCCCAGGGATTATACATGAAAGCCGGCAAGGCAGCAGGTTTGGATAGCATTGCAGTGGAATTTATTAAAAATGGGGGTGACTGTATTGTTGACTGGTTGGTAAGGTTATTTAATGAATGATTCAGGGTGAGGTGCCTGAGGATTGGCGGAATGCTTGCATAGTGCCATTGTACAAAAGCAAAGGGGACAAAGGTGAGTGCTCAAATTACAGAGGTATAAGTTTATTGAGTATTCCTGGGAAATTATGTGGGAGGGTATTGATTGAGAGGGTGAAGGCATGTACAGAGCATCAGATTGGGGAAGAGAATTGTGATTTCAGAAGTGGTAGAGGATGTGTGGATCAGTTGTTTGCTTTGAAGAATGTATGTGAGAAGTACTTAGAAAAGCAAATGGATTTGTATGTACCATTTATGGATCTGGAGGAGGCATATGATAGAGTTGATAGAGATGCTCTGCGGAAGGTATGAAGAATATATGGTGTGGGAGTCAAGTTGTTAGAAGCAGTGAAAAGTTTTTATCGAGGATGTAAGGCATGTGTACGTGCAGGAAGAGAGGACAGTGATTGGTTCTCAGTGAATGTAGGTTTGCGGCAGGGGTGTGTGATGTCTCCATGGTTGTTTGATTTGTTTATGGATGGGGTTGTTAGGGAGGTGAATGCAAGAGTTTTGGAAAGAGGGTCAAGTATGCAGTCTGTTGTGGATGAGAGAGCTTGGGAAGTGAGTCAGTTGTTGTTCGCTGATGATTCAGTTAAGAACTGTGTCAAAATGGTTCACTCTGTGAGATATGCTCCTTTTGTGTGATACTAGTTCTTAGTCTATAGAGACATCTTTATATTTTGGGTAGTATGATTATTCATCTTTGTAGTTTAGCAAATTGATATAAATTTTCAGTTATTCTTGCATATATTCTTTCTTATGTTTTCATACATTGGTACTATTGTTTTTAGTGATGATTACTTTCATATATAGAGTCCATTACTGATATACTAATATGTGCACCTCTCATATACAGAGTCTTGTATTCATATGTTATACAGTTATGCCAGCCTTTTATTGCCTTTATTTCATTTCAATATTTTCAAATGATATTCATGTTATGTATTTTGTATTAAGTCAATAGTGTTAATTATATTTTAAATATTTTTGGGCGGCTATTACTTGCACACTTTATGTAAGATTGTATTACAAGTCCGATGAAATTCCACGCGGTAATCGTAAAGGTTCATATGTACTTAGGAATTTACCTAGAATCCCTTATTATAAACGGAACCAGCCTTCTAAAATGGCGACGTCACACAAAGTTGTTTTGACAGATTCTGGTGACACAGATGACCCACAGAAACCTTCTCACACGTTACCACACCCACACCCACCTCCCCCTCCACATCACAAAAACTCAGGACAATCAAATCCTTTACAAAAAACAGTTTTTACACTAAAACAAGCTAGGGAACCACACGAGTTATTTGATGGTAAACTGTCAAATTTTAATCGGTGGATCAGAAATGCAGAGGACATTGTTGAACATAATGGTGATTGAGGAGACAGAGCGCTTATATCGTCTGCTAAAACTCTCATTGATTTCAACCAGCCTAACAATTAAGCTAGGGTTGTCTATGACTCAGATGACATTGGAAACTGTACATCTTGGGAGGAATTCAAAACGTTGTTTACATCAGGTTGTGAGGAATCATTCTCAGATAGTTTACTACACGTCCTTTTACGTGCTCTTAACACAACATACTTGGATGATACGTCAGTCCCTGATCACTGGAGTACCTTACATGGAAGAATGAGATTAGTTAGGCAGGATTATGAATCCTTACCCTGGATATCGGCCATGATGAATCCTGAAACTCATGTACAAACACTCATGCGTTTATTACACATAACCTTCATTCTCAAGGACCTGACCTCCAGACGTAAGACGACGGTTACTTAATGAGAACATCGACCCATCATTGTGGGTCGGTAACAAAAGTGTTGAATTACACTCAAAAGAAATGTGGATATTCCAACACCAAGACACTGGGGAGAGTGTTCGCTTCCCAAAGTGTGACGTAACATTCTAGTGGTCAACACAATCATTCTTCTCATGGTCAAATACAGCGATTCAGTGATGACAAACACTCACATAAAGTGACGTGCTTCCGGTGTGGCCAACCAGGACATAAAGCGAATGTGTGTCCTTACACATGGGACTCATTCTCACGTGTGCCTCGACCAGAACAACAAACGCAGTCAACGACCCATGTCATCACAGCCTCGGTCGTCACAATTCTGCCGACCTAGTCATGATTTCCTCCAGTCAGACATCAGGCTGACCTTCACCCGCTCGCGCCCAACACCACCAAGCAGGTGTTCATATCATAGCAACGCTAGACACACTTCAGCCGAGCCTCAGCTAGACACACTTCAGCCCAGCCTCAGCTAGACACACTTCAGCCCAGCCTCAGCTAGACACACTTCAGCCCAGCCTCAGCTAGACACACTTCAGCCCAGCCTCAGCTAGACACACTTCAGCCCAGCCTCAGCTAGACACACTTCAGCCCAGCCTCAGCTAGACACACTTCAGCCCAGCCTCAGCTAGACACACTTCAGCCCAGCCTCAGCTAGACACACTTCAGCCCAGCCTCAGCTAGACACACTTCAGCCCAGCCTCAGCTAGACACACTTCAGCCGAGCCTCAGGCTAGACACACTTCAGCCCAGCCTCAGCTAGACACACTTCAGCCCAGCCTCAGCTAGACACACTTCAGCCCAGCCTCAGCTAGACACACTTCAGCCCAGCCTCAGCTAGACACACTTCAGCCGAGCCTCAGGTAGACACACTTCAGCCCAGCCTCAGCTAGACACACTTCAGCCCAGCCTCAGCTAGACACACTTCAGCCCAGCCTCAGCTAGACACACTTCAGCCCAGCCTCAGCTAGACACACTTCAGCCCAGCCTCAGCTAGACACACTTCAGCCCAGCCTCAGCTAGACACACTTCAGCCCAGCCTCAGCTAGACACACTTCAGCCCAGCCTCAGCTAGACACACTTCAGCCCAGCCTCAGCTAGACACACTTCAGCCGAGCCTCAACTAGACGCACTTCAGCCGAGCCTCAGCTAGACACACTTCAGCCCAGCCTCAGCTAGACACACTTCAGCCCAGCCTCAGGTAGACACACTTCAGCCCAGCCTCAGCTAGACACACTTCAGCCCAGCCTCAGCTAGACACACTTCAGCCCAGCCTCAACTAGACACACTTCAGCCCAGCCTCAGCTAGACACACTTCAGCCCAACCTCAGCTAGACACACTTCAGCCCAGCCTCAGCTAGACACACTTCAGCCCAGCCTCAGCTAGACACACTTCAGCCCAGCCTCAGCTAGACACACTTCAGCCCAGCCTCAGCTAGACACACTTCAGCCCAGCCTCAGCTAGACACACTTCAGCCGAGCCTCAGCTAGACACACTTCAGCCCAGCCTCAACTAGACACACTTCAGCCCAGCTTCAGCTAGACACACTTCAGCCCAGCCTCAGGTAGACACACTTCACTTCAGCCCAGCCTCAGCCAGCCTCAGCTAGACACACTTCACTTCAGCCCAGCCTCAGCTAGACACACTTCAGCCCAGCCTCAACTAGACACACTTCAGCCCAGCCTCAGTTAGACACACTTCAGCCGAGCCTCAGCTAGACACACTTCAGCCGAGCCTCAGGTAGACACACTTCACTTCAGCCGAGCCTCAGCTAGACACACTTCAGCTGAGCCTCAGCTAGACAGACGTCACCTAACACAGGTTCATCATGTCATTATCAACAATGACAATCTCTCTCTCATGACAAGACTCCATCACATAAGGAACTCTTAAGACATTTTCGTTCTTCGCCATTTTCTCACATTACAAGTTTCGATTTAGTGGGTTCTTTCCAGGATAAGACAATCACAATCTTTCTAGACAGCGGCACGGAAGCAGATGTCATTCATTATAATTTTATTCAACCATTAATTGGGCGCACTCAACTTGTTCAATGCTCGGACTTTTACCCATCCCTTCAAAGTATCTCAAATGAAATTTCGACGTAAGGGGCACTATTAAAATGAACATTCACATAGGCGACTTGGTCATGACCGTCACCCCTTACATTGCTCGTGGTGTAACTTTTCCTGCTAACTTGTTACTAGGACGCCACTCTATGTGTGGCACAACATGAGATCTGTCCTAATTATCATGTGGTTTGTGTTGATAATACGTTCCTGCCATTGTCAGAGAAGAGTTCTCACTCAGTCAACGTCATTAATACATCTGCTCCCACGTCCTGCTTCACGGTAGACAATACGCATCCTTTTTACTTTTCTACTCATCATTGTCCTGTAAACTGAGAACCAACATGACTCTGCATAGTGACACATTAACGAAGGTTCCACTCTCACTTTCTCGAACATGGATGAATGATCATGGACTCAGACATAGTCAGGGTGATCTCGCACTAAGAGTAGTTGCTGAACCTTCCTCACTAACTGTCACACGACTATCCATGATGGACGCCTCTATTCATGAGACCCCAGATGGAGAGGTCACCATATACATTGCCAATACGGGACCCCACTCCTGTCCGTCTCCGTAGAGGGACCAAGCTTGTGGAGTTCTCCGTTTTGAAGTCCGGAATTCAAGACGAGGAGTTGCATGAGTTTAATATCCGTCTAGTCTCACATTCCATTAACCCACCACCACCTACTCCTCCTACCCCAGACTCAGCAGTGCACGGCTTGAGTCAGCTCCCCACCATCCCCCCTGACATGATATCCAAGGTAGGATTAACCAAACATGTTGACCAGTTAACAGACTTACTTAACCAGTCTAGGTCTACTATTGCCTTATCAGGAGAACCACTCGGTAGAACTCATTTGGATGTTCACATTATTAACTTAGAGAAAAACACACACGTCCCATTGACGTCCCAGCCTATCGATTGCAACACGCGCACAGAGACATAGCAAACAAACTTGTTCAGGACATGTTGAAAGATAAGGTCATAGAGGAATCACGATCACCATGGAATTCACCACTTCTGATCGTTCCGAAAAAGGACGGAACTTTTAGACCAGTCATAGATTTTAGAAAACTCAACAACAAGGTCACTTTGAAAGATGGTTTCCCATTACCAGTGGTATCAGAGCTTCTTCATAGCCTCGGTAACAATAAGGTATTTTCAACTTTGGATTTATTGAGTGGATTTTGGCAGATTCCCTTGTCAGAGGAAAGCCGCCCCCTGACTGTGTTCAGTACGCCAGATGGTCATTGGCAGTTCATATGCATCATGCCCTTCGGTCTTCATTCCTCACCGGTGATCACCTTCTCAAGGTTAATGACTAACATTTGTCGTCACATGTTGGGCCAAGATGTATTGGTTTATCTTGATGACATAATTGTCATGTCTCCATATATTGCTTTTCATTTCAAAAGTTTTGAGAGAGTGTTTCTACGACTTAAGGATGCGAACCTAAAAGTCAAGTTATCCAAATGTTCCTTTCTACAAACAAGAATTAATTACTTAGGTCACACCGTTGATGAAAACGGTATTCAACCTAATGCAGATAAAGTAAACACAATTGTAGAATGCCCAGTCCCTTCCACAACAGAGAAGGTCAAATCCTTCCTTGGTTTAGCAGGATATTATTGAAGATTTATCGCTATTTTCACGATCACAAAACCTCTCACTTCACTTCTGAAACAGGAAGTTACATTCCAGTGGTCTACAGTGCATTTAACTTATTCAAACAATACTTGATCGAGGCGCCTACCCTTCGATTTCCCAACTTTGAGAAACCCTTCATTTTACACACAGTTGCTTGTAAACAGGGTCTTGGAGCTGTACTTATGCAGGAGTCAAATAAGGGTAGACTTTTTCCCATAGCCTATGCGAGCCATTCATGTTCAAAGACGGAATCGAAATACTCAATAACTGACTTAGAAGGCCTTGCATTTGTTTGGGCACACAAACATTTTAAGAAATACATATATGGTTACCTTATTACAGTTTATACAGATCACAGAGCACTGTGAGGTATTTTTCAGCGACAGGATCCTACAGGAAGGTTTCAGAGGTAGTTTTTAGCTATACAAGTACTTGACCCAGATTTTCGTTTTGTTTCTGGCTCATCCAATGTAGTTGCAGACGCGCTCTCCCGCAGAGTGGGTGCAGTCACTGTAAATAATAGCCTCGTATATTTTGATGTAGAAAGGTTGAGACAGAATCAATGGGATGACGCAGTCTGGGGTCCTGTCATAGAATTCCTAGAGGGTATAAGATCTTCCTTGGATGCTAAAACAGTTGTCCCAGTCAGAGAATTGTATTTAGCACAGTGAGGGAGTCTCGTGCATTGACGCGAAATTAGGAGTGCTCGCCCGTGTTGTTAAACAAACAACCATTCCAACAGCATTAGTACAGGATTTCTTGAAGTTATCACATGATTCAACCCAGGCCGCACACCCAGGCGCAGATAGATGCTATAAGCAAACTCGTTTGAGGTATTTTTGGCCAAGATACATAAAAACATTACAGATCATATTTGGAGGTGCCAAACCTGTAACACTCACAAGGGAAGTCCCACTACCCCGCAGACTGTGTTGAAATATCCTTTACCTTTATACCCATGGGAAAGAGTTCATAGGGACATATTAGGAGGTTTTCCTAGGTCCAAGGTAGGCTACAGATACATTTTAGGAATTACTGATGCCTTCACGAGATATTGTGAATTAGTCCCAGTTCAAAATAAAGACGCAGCCACGGTCGCTAAGGCGTTCAAAAAATATATCTTAGACAGATATAATGCGCCGAAGATTTTAGTCACAGATAATGGAGGGGAATCTAATAACTCATTATTAGAAGAACTCTGTAAATTGTATAACATAAGTAAATGTAATATAATGGCGCATCACCCAGCCTCGAATGGCCTGGCAGAAAGGTTGAACCGTAAGATCCTCCAGCGTCTTCCCACCAACATTAATTTTGATCATGATGAATGGAGTGAGTACCTGTCTGATGTCCAATGTTCATTAAACTCAGCTTATCATAAGTCAATTGGAGACACACCCTTCCACGCCTTACACGGCTTTGATAAAGTGTTGCGGTATGACATAATAGTGTCCCCTCCTTCATGTCCAGCGGTCCAGAGATCAGTTGTAGTGGAAAAATATCGCACGACTCAGTTGATTCATCAAAGGATCAAGGAAAATCTAGTTGAAGCCACTACAACCTTCACGAACCAGGCTGATAAATCCACGAAACCATCAAAGGTACGTGGCTCCCGGACTCTTGGTAATGGTGCAAGAATTTAACTCTACAAGTGAGGATCGTAAACTTGACCCAAAATGTTCTGGTCCCTATAGAGTCTTAGCTCATTTAAAGGACATAAGTTTAGGGTTCGACATCTAAATACAAGTGACATTCGTGAAGAACATGAGGACCACTTGAAAGTTGTACATTATTGTGAACATGATCATCATCATCATCCCGGTCCCACACCAGACAACACTCCTCAACCTCCAAACAATGTAAGCCAACCACCTTCTACCACTGTTCAGTCTGTCCCCACACCATCACCCTCACATCACCACCACCCTCACATCACCATCACCCTCACAACACCACCACCCTCACATCACCATCACCCTCACAACACCACCACACACACATCACCATCACCCTCACAACACCACCACCCTCACATCACCATCACCCTCACATCACCACCACCCTCACATCACCACCACCCTCACATCACCACCACACACACATCACCACCACCCTCACATCACCACCACCCTCACATCACCACCACCCTCACATCACCACCACCCTCACATCACCACCACCCTCACATCACCACCACCCTCACATCACCACCACCCTCACATCACCACCACCCTCACATCACCACCACCCTCACATCACCATCACCCTCACATCACCATCACCCTCACATCACCACCACCCTCACATCACCACCACCCTCACATCACCACCACCCTCACATCACCACCACCCTCACATCACCATCACCCTCACATCACCACCACCCTCACATCACCACCACCTCACATCACCACCACCCTCACATCACCAACACCCTCACATCACCACCACCCTCACATCACCACACCCTCACATCACCACCACCCTCACATCACCATCCACCCTCACATCACCACACCCTCACCTCCACCCTCACATCACCTACCCTCCCATCACCACCACCCTCACATCACCACCACCCTCACATCACCATCACCCTCACATCACCACCTACCCTCACATCACCACCACCCTCACATCACCACCACCCTCACATCACCACTACCCTCACATCCCACCACCCTCACATCACCACCACCCTCACATCACCACCACCCTCACATCACCACCACCCTCACATCACCACCACCCTCACATCCCCAACACCCTCACATCACCACCACCCTCACATCACCATACCCTCACATCACCACTACCCTCCATCAACAACCACCCTCACATCACCATCCACCCTCACATCACCACCACCCTCACATCACCACCACCCTCACATCACCACCACCCTCACATCACCACTACCCTACATCACCACCACCCCTACATCACCACTACCCTCACATCACCACCACCCTCACATCACCATCACCCTCACATCACCACCACCCTCACATCACCACCACCCTCACATCACCACTACCCTCACATCACCATCACCCTCACATCACCACCACCCTCACATCACCACTACCCTTACATCAACACCACCCTCACATCACCATCACCCTCACATCACCACCACCCTCACATCACCACCACCCTCACATCACCATCACCCTCACATCACCACTACCCTCACATCACCACCACCCTTACATCACCACTACCCTCACATCACCACCACCCTCACATCACCACCACCCTCACATCACCACCACCCTTACATCACCACCACCCTCACATCACCACCACCCTCACATCACCACCACCCTCACATCACCACCACCCTCACATCACCACCACCCTCACATCACCACCACCCTCACAACACCACCACACACACATCAGTATTCATTAAGACCTCACCTTTAAGAAGTTGCTAAGTTTATCATTTTCCAGGTTCTTCCTTCTCATGTCCTTATGGTGTCTTCCTGTATATGACACCATGGCAGTTCCAGGCGCCCTTCTCACGACTCCCCGCGGGGTCCACCTTGTGAGGGACTCAGTTAAGTTGGGCCTGGAGGGTCTACCCTACACTTACGATCATTTACTGAAACTACTGGAGGCCGTACTTGGCTTACGGTCTAACTTACTCAAGTATTACACAAGTATAACGATCAGAAACTCTAGTGTTGCTCCTCCTCCAACTTTGTTAAACCAGTGGACCTAGAAAGTGAATAGTACCTGTGTGATTCTGTATGACATAATACAAGACACTGAATCTTCAGTAAATACTAACGCCAGGATCAACACGAAAAAGTAAAGAGAAGCAAAAGAACTTTGCTTAATTTTGTAGGTTCCCTCCAATCATACTAGTTTGGTGATGATGATCAGGAATGATGATAGAAAAGTCCCTTCCAAGGAAGAGCGGGAAAAGAGAGGAAGGGGGGGAAGAGCAAGATTTGTTACAGGAAGTGAATTTTAGAGGGAGGAAAAGAGCCAGGGCTTAACCCAGCTTGCATAGGAATAATAGGATAAGTAGGGCAGAGATAAGTGGAGGGCGAGTTTGTTTTCTTCTATTTGTTTTTTTATTGATATTCTTTTCGTAGATTTATTTTTCATATATTTATTTATCTATTTATTCATTTATTTATTCATTTATCTATTTATCTATTTATTTTTCTTTTTAATAAGGATATAGGAGGAGATGGATCGTATCTCTGGCCGATGGACACTGATTTTACCAAGGCGTTCCCCGCACGGACTTAGCAGCAAGATCTATAGTGGTTTTTAGTTTTTAATATATGGTCACTGGATGTTGTCCAGGTTGTATATTAAACATGTTACCTGGGTGGTCTATTCCTAGGAGATTGTTGAAGTAATCAATCCAGTATGATGTATTTGAAATCGCTCTACTTGTCTTTCAAACAATTTCCTCCAGTAGATGTTTAGTGGAGGGATTCGTACTCTCTCGTGAAGTTCTGTGTTTCTGATGAACTCGTGCCATTTGATGTTAAAAGCCCAACGTAGAACATTGTTCTGAATTACGTATTTGGAGTGCATGGATGTTGGTTTGGCTCCGAGTTCGAGAGCTGAAGGGGCATAAATGATAAGTGGTCGTATTAATGCTTTGTAGAGGTGCAATTTGGCTTTGAATTGCACCTCTCTAAATCTATACAATTTCTCGAGCTCTGCTCTCGCAATAACCGCTATACGCTGAATATATCGGTTCATTCTCAGGTATACATCATAACTTAGGCCCAGGACAGTGTTGGTGTTTGAGATGGGAATGGCTAAATGACGGTGTATACGGGAGTGTAGGTAGACATTACTTATGTTGTATCTCTGACGTACGTTAAAGTAAGATATGTTGAATTTGGCAGGATTTGATTTAATCCTCCATTTTAACTCCCAAAGCCAAACGTTGTCAATTTCCTGTTGGGTTCTGCTGATTAAGTGTGTGAGGGTTACGGCTCTGATTAGCTGTGTGACATCATCTGCATATTGGAGAGTGATGGAGTCCAGGTGTATAGGATTGGGAAGATCATTTGAGTAGAGTGTGTAAAGAGTAGGGGCCAGCACGGAGCCTTGAGGTACACCGGCATTGAGGAAGAAGTAGTTTGAGTAAGTGTTTCTGTATTTGATTCGGGTTTTTCTGTTGCTATGATAGTTAGAGAGAAGCTTAATGGCGGGTCGTGGGAGTTGAAATTGGGTGCTTAGTTTGTACCTCAATCCATTGTGCCAAACGGTGTCAAAGGCTTTTTCAACATCATTTGTGATGAAGGCGGTCATTTTGTGTGTCCGCGTGTTGTTTTTAATGTAGTTAGTGATTATGTTGACTTCATCTTATATGATGTTGACGAAAGCCAATCTGTTTGTGTGAGAGTAGGTTGTTGTATGCTAGGTGTTGTCTAAGTCTGTTGTTTAAGATTCTTTCAAATGTCTTCCCAATGGACTCAAGTAGGCTGATGGGTCTGTAGTTCACTGGGTCCCTATTGGATTTGTTGGGTTTAGGTATCATTGTGGTTGTTGCTGTTTTGAAGGCCGCGGTAAAATAGCCAGAGGCTAGTGCCGCGTTGAAGAGGAAGTTGATGGCTTTAATAGTGTTGTCAGGGAGATGTGTAAGTAGCTGGTAACCAATGCCTGAGTTACCTGGGGATACTTTGTGCGATTTGAAGAGGAAGAATTTGACCTCGCTCGTTCTTATGGGAGTTGTGAGAAAGAGGTCATGTGAAGCGATTGGTCGTACGCCAGAGGGTGGGGACGGTGGGGGGTTGGGGGTGGGGGGGTTGAGGGTGAAAGATACCTTCCCAGTGTTTTTGAAAAATGTTCGCGATGTCTTGTGGGTTATGGTGTAGAGTGTTGTTGTCATTTAGCCGATTGAAGTCTGTTTTTGGTATTCCTTTGAGTTTCCGGGTTCTGCTCCAAAACTCTTGAGGAGATTTAATTCGGTGTTGATCTGTTGTGGTGATGAGAGATTTCCAGTGTCTATTGTGGTCTTCTAGAAGGCTGTTGAGTGTGTGGTTTTGTAGGGATGTGAGGTCCCACCGTACTAGGCCCAAACGATGTCTGTTATGCTCAAAGCGTCGACGGTAGCACGACAGAAGTCTGGTTGTTTTGGGAGAAAGGAAGAAGGAGTATCTTGAGGTAAATGAAGATGTTGGGATAGAGGCGTCAGCTGCCTGTGTGATTGTTCCATGTATATGTTCTATTTCTGTGTCTATTAGTGTTATTTTGTGATTTTCATAGTTTGTCGTGTAAGTGCAGTTGGAGAGTGTCTTTGAAGTTGTCCTAGTCTACTTTTTTGGAGTGGTAGTGTAAGGGTGATGGGACGAGGATAGGGTTAGACGAGAGATGAAGAAAGATAGAGATTTGTTCGGAACCACAAAGTGGTCCTGGAGACAAGAAATTATGAAGATTATTACTGGCTCTGTTGGAGAAGACAAGGTCAGGTCTGCCTTTTCCTCCTGGGCCAGTGAAGACGGTGTGGAGGTAAGGACCTAGGAAGTTAAGACTTTTGTAAGAGTATAAAGCGAATAAGTCATCACCATGAGAATTGCTTCTGCTGTGGTGGAAGGTTCTGTGTTGGGCGTTGAAGTCAGCTAGAAGGTAGACTGGGATATGTGTGTGATTGAATACTGTGTAGAGATCATGGAGTTGAATGGAAGTGTTGGGTCGAGAGTATGTAGTGCAGAAGATAATGAAGCCATGTATTGTGTTTATATTAACTGCTAGAAAGTGTTCGTATTGCCATGAGATGGCGAGGTATTCGTGTTCGATGGTGTTGCGTATGAGAATCGCGACTCCCTCGTGTCTACTGTCTGGAGACTGTCGTGATGTATACCTGTAATGTCTAATTTTGTATCCGTTGGTGATACATGTGATGTTAAGTATCACAACATCGGGTTTTTTCTCTTCGAGGAAAGTGGCAATCAGATGACGGCCATTGTGATAGCTGCGCACGTTAAACTGTTAGAATTTTAGCATTTTACGACTTATGGAAGTTTATTGGCCTTCTGTGTCTATTGTTGATGAAGGCCACTGACGAACCGTTTGAGTGTTTCACGTGTATCATGTTTCTAGTCTTGGGTCGGGATACATCTGGTGAGGGGTCAGGAGAGGGGAGAGGGGAGGGGAGAGAATCATTGTCGACGAGTTGAAGGTCAAGGTTGACCGTTGGTGGGTTGTCTGGTGTGTCGGCAGGGTCAGGTGCTGGGGCTCCTCTGGGAGGGTTTGGTAGGGGACGGAGGGAGGGGGAGGAGGGGAGGGGGGGATTGGTGAGTGGAGGTTCTGGGGGAACTGTCGTGGTGGTGGAAGTTGGGACGGTGGGGGTGGGAGAGGAATCGGTATTTGGAGAGACAGTAGGATTGTTGGTGTTGGGTTGGGGGGTTGTGGATGGAGTTGTGCTAGAGGGTGCGGAGGGGGTAGTGGAAGTTGGGAGGGTGACAGGTTGAGTAGTTGGGGGAGAGTTGGAAGTGTTACTGGGGGTCTCCTGGGATACGTTTTCGTTAGGGGTCAGGGTGGCGGACGAGACAGGGGTCGGTGAGGGATGGTTGGTGGCGGGGGAGCTGAGGAGTTCAGGTGGAGTTCGTACATTGGGTAGGTTGTTATGAGCAAGAAGCAAATCGAAAATTCTGATGAATTCCGACTTATCTTCCCCGCTCAGGAACAACGCTTTTAGGTAGCACGCATGCATCCTACCTTGTAGGGTGAGGAGGTCTGAAGAATTAGTAGTTGGGATAGGAGAAGCTTGGGTGGCAGGGGGAGGAGCAGCAGCAGCAACTGTTGCGTAGAGGTGAGGGTTTGTGGAAGGAGGTGAGTTGGATTTTTGTGCCTGACTCACTGCGCAGAGTTGCTCCTTCTTACGTGGGCACAGTCCAGATACAGCAACGTGTTCACCTTTACAGTTGACACACTTCGCTGCCTGAGACTTGCACTCACGAAAACCATGACCAGTTTCCGCGCATTGACTACAGGTTTGGTGGGGTTCTTTACAGTTCTTAGTCTCATGTCCGTATTTCAGACATTTGAAACATTGTTGTACGTCGAGATATTCATCTTTCTTCAGGGATTTTGCTGGCAAAGAGATCATGGGGAACAGGACTCCCCGGGAGAGCAGGCGATCGGCCTCGGTCGGGTTTGAACATTGTATCTTTATTGATCTGGAGTTATTCGGTTTATAGACGTTGATGACATTAACGTCATTGTTTTCGCCATTGATGGCTTCAACAATCTCCGAAGGGCTGAGGGACAAGATAGATTCATCAACATTGTAGGCAATAATAGTACATCTAGCTTGAAGGGGCAGCGGTCCTGAACGATTTGGTAGTTTTTGTTAGCTAGTTCATCAAGGAGAGGCTTAGATAGGATTCTATCTAAATCACTATCTTTGCCCAAGCAAATCTTAAACTGGTATTTGTTCGAGGGGAATTGAATGACTCTAGTAGGACGGATCTCAGTGGTCTTAAAGACGATGGCCAGGAGTTCGAACGTGGAAGGAGGGGGACAATCAGTTTTGAGGGATTTTAGACGTATGTCGGGCGGCATGTTGGTGGCATCAGTGTCCTAGTGCGAGAAAACGTGAGTGAGGGAGGCTCGACGGTCCAAGGTAGGGGAGAGGTAAGAGATAGTGTGAGGGTCTCCACCCCGTCAGGTGAGAACAGGTCCACTCCAGCCTCCACTCCTTAGGAAAATGAGTTTTCCAGAATGGGGTGGGGAAGCTGGGGTAGAGATTGCTCAAGCCAAACGGTCGAGAGATGGATGATGGATGATAAAAAATAGAAAATAAAAAAGACATGTGAAGATGGAGTGGAGGCAACGCGGGGGTGTGGGGAGCAGCGAGGGTGGTGAGGGAACAGCCTGCCGGCGTCGTCACCGTAACGGTCTCCCGCGGGAAGGACCAACGCGGGAGGCAACGTTACAATCCACTTCTTTCTTCGGTCTTCTCTCTACTGTCTTCTGTCTTCTGTCTTCTTTCTTCTGTCTTCTTTCTTCTGTGTTCGTGGGATCTGGCGGTTAATCCTCCATCAACCACGTGGTTAACACGTGGCCGAGACAGGAGCAGCACCTTCTCGAATGGCTAGAAAAGATGATGTATACATAGGAACATTCTTATATATACCGGGTCAGATGGACGTTAAAGTAGCAGTTGTACCTTCTGTGCCTATCATCGTGTGCTTTTTGTGAAATGTGCATTTTTCTTTGTATGTATCTTATGGAACATAGACAACACAGCAAGCTCTATCTTATGATACCATTATATTTTACCTTTTTCCATATATACATAGAGATAATTGTATAAAATTGCCTTTCAACCTTCATCCGGATCAAGTGAGGCAGGGTGGGCGGAGCTTATGGCTTTTCTTCAGCCAATAGGGAGGGAGTTTGTGTCTGCTAGTACACAAAACGCGCTCGCACCACCGAAGACGACATTACCAAATTACTGATACCTAACCCAAACAATACATAGGAATTTCATCCTTACAACTTATCAAACTATACCAAATGCAGCCCTCTCATTTGTAGATCATTGTCAACCAATGGCAAGCACGTATTCCACCATATATAGAGGCACCGAGGCCCGTTAAACCCCGTTTTCAAACCTCCAGTCTACAAAAAAGGACTTTAACTGGCCTTCCTTTCCACGCTTAACACACCGACCCACTACTACCACAAACACACACTCCCATTACTTGTATACTTTATTTACTTATAATTTCTCGTTGTATCCCGCGTTAGCGAGGCAGCGAAAGGAATCACACGAAAGAATGGGCCAACCCTCCCACATACACATGTATACACATACACGTGCAGAAACGCCCATATACATGCCTATGCATTTCAACCTATACATATTCATACATACACATACATATACTTATATACACATGTATATACTTCATACTTACTGTCTTTATTCATTCTCGTCGCCACCCCGCACACTTAATTCATACTTTATATATCTTTCTTTTCTTTTATACTATTCGCCATTTCCCGCGTTAACAAGGTAGCGTTAAGAACAGAGGACTGGGCCTTTGGGTGAATATCCTCACCTGGCCCCCTTCTCCGTTCCATCTTCTGGAAAATTAAAAAAAGAAAAGAGAATACGAGAGGGGAGGATTTCCAGCCTTCCACTCCCTTCCCTTTTAGTCGCCTTATACAACACGCAGGGAATACGCGCGAAATATTCTTTCTCTCCTATCCCTAGGGCTTATACATGAAAGCCGGCAAGGCAGCGGGTTTGGATACCATTGCAGTGGAATATATTAAAAAAGGGGGTGAATGTGTTGTTGACTGGTTGGTAAGGTTATTGCATGTATGTTTCATGGTGAGGTGCCTGAGGATTGGCGGAATGTTTGCATAGTGCCATTGTACAAAGGCAAAGGGGACAAAGGTGAGTGCTCGAATTACAGAAGTATAAGTTTGTTGAGTATTCCTGGGAAATTATATGGGAGGGTATTGATTGAGAGGGTGAAGGCATGCAGAGAGCATCAGATTGGGAAGATCAGTGTGGTTTCAGAAGTGGTAGAGGATGTGTGGATCAGGTGTTTGCTTTGAAGGATGTATGTGAGAAGTACTTTGAAAAGCAAATGGATTTGTATGTAGCATTTATGGATCTGGAGAAGGCATCTGATAGAGTTGATAGAGATGCTCTGTCGAAGGTATTAAGAATATATGGTGTGGGAGGCAAGTTGTTAGAGGCAGTGAAAAGTTTTTATCGAGGATGTAAGGCATGTGTACGTGCAGGAAGAGAGGAAAGTTATGGGTTCTTCGTGAATGTAAGTTTCCGGCAGGGGTGTGTGATGTCTCCATGGTTGTTTAATTTGTTTATGGATGGGTTTGTTAGGGAGGTGAATGCAAGAGTTTTGGAAAGAGGGGCAAGCATGAACTCTGTTGTGGACGAGAGAGCTTGGGAAGTGAGTCAGTTGTTGTTCGCTGATGATACAGCGCTGGTGGCTGATTCATGTGAGAAACTGCAGAAGCTGGTGACTGAGTTTGGTAAAGTGTGTGAAAAAAGAAAGTTGAGAGTAAATTTGAATAAGAGCAAGGTTATTAGGTACAGTAGGGTTGAGGGTCAAGTCAATTGGGAGGTAAGTTTGAATGGAGAAAAACTGGAGGAAGTGTAGTGTTTTAGATATATGGGAGTGGATCTGGCAGCGGATGGAACCATGGAAGCGGAAGTGAATCATAGGGTGGGGGAGGGGGCGAATGTTCTGGAAGCTTTGAAGAACGTGTGCAAGTCGAGAACGTTATCTCGGAAAGCAAAAATGGATATGTTTGAAAGAATAGTGGTTCCAGCAATGTTGTATGGTTGCGAGGCGTGGGCTATGGATAGAGTTGTGCGCAGGAGGGTGGATTTGCTGGAAATGAGATGTTTGAGGACAATATATGGTGTGAGGTTGTTTGATCGAGTAAGTAATAATAGGGTAAGAAAGATGTGTGGTAATAAAAGGAGTGTGGTTGAGAGAGCAGAAGAGGGTGTTTTGAAATGGTTTGGTCACATGGAGAGAATGAGTGAGGAAAGATTGACAAAGAGGATATATGTGTCAGAGGTGGAGGGAACGAGGAGAAGTGGGAGACCAAATTGAAGGTGGAAAGTGGAGTGGAAAAGATTTTGTGTGATCGGGGCATGAACATGCAGGAGGGTGAAAGGCGTGCAAGGAATAGAGTGAATTGGAACGATATGGTATACCGGGGTCGACGTGCTGTCAATGGATTGAACCAGGGCATGGGAAGCGTCTGGGGTAAAACATGGAAAGTTTTGTTGGGCCTGGATGTGGAAAGGGAGCTGTGGTCTCGGTGCATTATTACATGACAGCTATAGACTGAGGGTGAACGAATGTGGCCTTTGTTGTCTTTTCCTAGCGCTACCTCGCACACATGAAAGGGGGAGAGGGTTCTTATTTCATGTGTGGCGAGGAGGCGATGGGAATGAATAAAGGCAGACAGTATGAATTATGTACATGTGTACATATGTATATGTCTGTGTATATAAATGTATACGTTGAGATGTATAGGTATGTATATTTGCGTGTGTGGACGTGTATTTATATACATGTGTATGTGGGTGGGTTGGGCCATTCTTTCGTCTGTTTCCTTGCGCTACCTCGCTAACATGGGAGACAGCGACAAAGCAAAATATATATATATATATATATATATATATATATATATATATATATATATATATATATATATATATATATATATATATATATATATATATATATAAGAGTTTTGGAAAGAGGGGCAAGTATGAAGTCTGTTGTGGATGAGAGAGCTTGGGAAATGAGTCAGTTGTTGTTCGCTGATGATACAGCGCTGGTGGCTGATTTGAGAAACTGCAGAAGCTGGTGACTGAGTTTGGCAAAGTGTGTGAAAGAAGAAAGTTAAGAGTAAATGTGAATAAGAACAAGGTTATTAGGTACAGTAGGGTTGAGGGTCAAGTAAAATGGGAGGTAAGTTTGAATGGAGAAAAACTGGAGGAAGTAGAGTGTTTTAGATATCTGGGAGTGGATCTGGTAGCGGATGGAACCATGGAAGCGGAAGTGGATCATAGGGTGGGGGAGGGGGCGAAAATCCTGGGAGCCTTGAAGAATGTGTGGAAGTCGAGAACATTATCTCGGAAAGCAAAAATGGGTATATTTAAAGGAATAGTGGTTCCAAAAATGTTGTATGGTTGCGAGGCGTGGGCTATGGATAGAGTTGTGCGCAGGAGGGTGGATGTGCTGGAAATGAGATGTTTGAGGACAATGTGTGGTGTGAGGTGGTTTGATCGAGTAAGTAACGTAAGGGTAAGAGAAGATGTGTGGAAATAAAAAGAGCGTGGTTGAGAGAGCAGAAGAGGGTGTTTTGAAATGGTTTGGGCACATGAAGAGAATGAGTGAGGAAAGATTGACCAAGAGGATATATGTGTCGGAGGTGGAGGGAACGAGGAGAAGTGGGAGACCTAATTGGAGGTGGAAAGATGGAGTGAAAAAGATTTTGTGTGATCGAGGCCTGAACATGCAGGAGGGTGAAAGGAGGGCAAGGAATAGAGTGAATTGGATCGATGTGGTATACCGGGGTTGACCTGCTGTCAGTGGATTGAATCAGGGCATGAGTAGCGTCTGGGGTAAACCATGGAAATATGTGTAGGTATGTATATTTGCGTGTGTGGACGTGTATGTATATACATGTGTATGGGGGTGGGTTGGGCCATTTCTTTCGTCTGTTTCCTTGTGCTACCTCGCAAACGCGGGAGACAGCGAGAAAGCAAAAAAAGAAAAATATATATATATATATATATATATATATATATATATATATATATATATATATATATATATATATATATATATATATATATATATATATATATATTGGAGGTGGAAAGATGGAGTGAAAAAGATTTTGTGTGATCGGGGCCTGAACATGCAGGGGGGTGAAAGGAGGGCAAGGAATAGAGTGAATATATATATATATATATATATATATATATATATATATATATATATATATATATATATATATATATATATATATATATATATATATATATATATATATATATATATATATATATATATATAAATATATATATATATGTGATCGGGGACTGAACATGCAGGAGGGTGAAAGGAGGGCAAGGAATAGAGTGAATATATATATATATATATATATATATATATATATATATATATATATATATATATATATATATATATATATATATATATATATATATAAATATATATGAATAAATATATATAAATATATATATATATATATATATATATATATATATATATATATATATATATATATATATATATATATATATATATTTTACTGTGAGTTAAATAGAGTTAGATACATGTTGCCACGGGCTCACTGTTCCCACGGGCTACTGTTAATCAGGATGTTTGAACACGTAAGAGCTGATCTGTTATTTGAACACGTTGTTGAATGGGTGTTGACGGACTCCCATATAACCCCTGCCAGTGTGACCTGAGGGGACACACTGGCCAGCATCGTCACACTGTTCACTAGAGTGTGTCGTAGTGTGTCATAAGACTATAGCCCAGAGTACTACAGATGGACGTACACGTTTTGTTGTAATAAATCTACAAAGGCCGCCTGATCTTCATTGAGTACCACAGACGAAGAAGACCTGATTTCCTTCCTCTCAACTTAACCTTACAAATGGTGGCAGTGACGTAAGAACCCACGTGACCACACACGACCGTCACATCTACTTCATATTTCTACGTCTGGTGTTGCCAGCAGTCATACAAGCCTACCTGACACCGTCTTGGTGCTCGCTCCATTGGACATTTAGGGCGGAAACTACGGCCAGCTACGTTCTTCATCACCCTTACCTCAATGCAGTGAAAATACGTCTTTATTGCATTGCTGACACTGTGTCGCTTGCAAGGGCATCAAGACAGCGCCACCGCCGTGCAGTGTTGTCATCACATCCAGACGTGTCAAGCAAGGTCAGCCATCCTGCCAACACCAACGTGGAGGTCATCTTGTCAACCGCTCCAGAGACGCGTCATCATCAGCCGTGGCGACATCCCAGACGTCAGCATCGCGTGGTCCAGCCCTTGTCGCTCACTCAACTTTCCTGCTAGCGAGTCGCTACTCTGCACACGTCTCCACCTCGCTACACCCAGCGAGACGCTACTCTGCACACATCTCCACCTCGCTACACCCAGCGAGCCGCTACTCTGCACACATCTTCACCTCGCTACACCCAGCGAGCCGCTACTCTGCACACATCTTCACCTCGCTACACCCAGCGAGCTGCTACTCTGCACACATCTTCACCTCGCTACACCCAAGACGTCTTCGTAAGCGAATCTCCCATTCAGATAAGAACTGTGTCAAAATGGTTCACTCTGTGAGATATGCTCCTTTTGTGTGTTACTAGTTCCTAGTCTATAAATATAGACATCTATATACTTTTGGGTAATATGATTATTCATCTTTGTAGTTTAGCAAATTAATGTAAGTTTTCAGTTATTCTTGCATATATTCTTTCTTATGTTTTCATACATTGATACTATTCTTTTTAGTGATGATTACTTTCATATATAGAGTCCATTACTGATATGTTATACTATTATGTGCACCTCTCATATACAGAGTCTTGTATTCATATGTTATACAGTTATGCCAGCCTTTTATTGCCTTTATTTCATTTCAATATTTTCAAATGATATTCATGTTATGTATTTTGTATTAAGTCAATAGTGTTAATTATATTTTAAATATTTTTGTGGGGCTATTACTTACACACTTTATGTAAGATTGTATTACAAGTCCGATGAAATTCCACGCGGTAATCGTAAAGGTTCATATGTACTTAGGAATTTACCTAGAATCCCTTATTATAAACGGAACCAGCCTTCTAAAATGGCGACGTCACACAAAGTTGTTTTGACAGATTCTGGTGACACAGATGACCCACAGAAACCTTCTCACACGTTACCACACCCACACCCACCTCCCCCTCCACATCACAAAAACTTCACTAAAAACCGTTGTAACACTAAAACAAGCTAGGGAACCACACGAGTTATTTGATGGTAAACTGTCAAATTTTAATCGGTGGATTAGAAATGCAGAGGACATTGTTGAACATAATGGTGATTCAGGAGACAGAGCGTTTATATCGGCTGCTAAAAACCTCATTGATTTCAACCAGCCTAACAATTAAGCTAGGGTTGTCTATGGCTCAGATGACATTGGAAACTGTACATCTTGGGAGGAATTTAAAACGTTGTTTACATCAGGTTGTGAGGAATCATTCTCAGATAGTTTACTACACGTCCTTTTACGTGGTCTTAACACAACATACTTGGATGATACGTCAGTCCCTGATCACTGGAGTACCTTACATGGAAGAATGAGATTAGTTAGGCAGGATTATGAATCCTCACCCTGGATATCAGCCATGATGAATCCTGAAACTCATGTGCAAACACTCATGCGTTTATTACACATAACCTTCATTCTCAAGGACCTGACCTCCAGACGTAAGACGACGGTTACTTAATGAGAACATCGACCCATCATTGTGGGTCGGTAACAAAAGTGTTAAATTACACTCAAAAGAAATGTGGTTATTCCAACACCAAGACACTGGGGAGAGTGTCAGCTTCCCAAAGTGTGACGTAACATTCTAGTGGTCAACACAATCATTCTTCTCATGGTCAAATACAGCGATTCAGTGATGACAAACACTCACATAAAGTGACGTGCTTCCGGTGTGGCCAACCAGGACATAAAGCGAATGTGTGTCCTTACACATGGGACTCATTCTCACGTGAGCCTCGACCAGAACAACAAACGCAGTCAACGACCCATGTCATCACAGCCTCGGTCGTCACAATTCTGCCGACCTAGTCATGATTTCCTCCAGTCAGACATCAGGCTGACCTTCACCCGCTCGCGCCCAACACCACCAAGCAGGTGTTCATATCATAGCAACGCTAGACACACTTCAGCGGAATGTCGAGCATTAGCTAGACAGACGTCATCTAACACAGGTTCATCATGTCATTATCAACAATGACAATCTCTCGCTCATGACAAGACTCCATCACATAAGGAACTCTTAAGACATTTTCGTTCTTCGCCATTTTCTCACATTACAAGTTTCGATTTAGTGGGTTCTTTCCAGGATAAGACAATCACAATCTTTCTAGACAGCGGCGCTGAAGCAGATGTCATTCATTATGATTTTATTCAACCATTAATGGGGCGCACTCAACTTGTTCAATGCTCGGACTTTTACCCATCCCTTCAAAGTATCTCAAATGAAAATCTCGACGTAAGGGGCACTATTAAAATGAACATTCACTTAGGCGACCCGGTCATGACCGTCACCCCTTACATTGTTCGTGGTGTAACTTTTCCTGCTAACTTGTTACTAGGACGCCACTCTATGTATGGCACAACATAAGATCTGTCCTATTTATCATGTGGTTTGTGTCAATTGATAATACGTTCCTGCCATTGTCAGCGAAGAGTTCTCACTCAGTCAGAGTCATTAATACATCTGCTCCCACGTCCTGCTTCACGGTAGACAATACGCATCCTTTTTACTTTTCTACTCATCATTGTCCTGGTAAACTGAAAACAAACATGACTCTGCATAGCAACACATTAACGAAGGTTCCTCTCTCACTTTCTCGAACATGGATGAATGATCATGGACTCAGACATAGTCAGGGTGATCTCGCACTAAGAGTAGTTAATGAACCTTCCTCACTAACTGTCACACGACTGTCCATGATGGACGCCTCTATTCATGAGACCCCAGATGGAGAGGTCACCATATACATTGCCAGTACGGGACCCACAACTGTCCGTCTCCGCAGAGGAGCTAAGCTTGTGGAATTCTCCGTTTTGAAGTCGGGAATTCAAGACGAGGAGTTGCCTGATAGCAGACATCCGTCTAGTCTCACATTCCACTAACCCACCACCACCTACTGCTCCTACCTGTGACTCAGCAGTGCACGTCATCTCCCCACCATCACCTCTGACTCAGCAGTGCACGTCATCTCCCCACCATCACCCCTGACTCAGCAGCGCACGTTCCCTCCCCACCATCACCCCTGACTCAGCAGTGCACGTCTCCTCCCCACCATCACATGATATCCAAGGTAGGATTAACCAAACATGTTGACCAGTTAACAGACTTACTTAACCAGTCTAGGTCTACTATTGCCTTATCGGGAGAACCACTCGGTAGAACTCATTTGGATGTTCACATTATTAACTTAGAGAAAAACACACAAGTCCCATTGACGTCCCAGCCTATCGATTGCCACACACACACGCACAGAGACATAGCAAACAAACTTGTTCAGGACATGTTGAAAGATAATGTTATAGAGGAATCACGATCACCATGGAATTTACCACTTCTGATCGTTCCGAAAAAGGACGGAACTTTTAGACCAGTCATAGATTTTAGAAAACTCAACAACAAGGTCACTTTGAAAGATGGTTTCCCATTACCAGTGGTATCAGAGCTTCTTCATAGCCTCGGTAACAATAAGGTATTTTCAACTTTGGATTTATTGAGTGGATTTTGGCAGATTCCCTTGTCAGAGGAAAGCCGCCCCCTGACTGTGTTCAGTACGCCAGATGGTCATTGGCAGTTCATATGCATCATGCCCTTCGGTCTTCATTCCTCACCGGTGATCACCTTCTCAAGGTTAATGACTAACATTTGTCGTCACATGTTGGGCCAAGATGTATTGGTTTATCTTGATAATATAATTGTCATGTCTCTAGATATTGCTTTTCATTTCAAAAGTTTTGAGAAAGTATTTCTACGACTTAAGGATGCGAACCTAAAAGTCAAGTTATCCAAATGTTCCTTTCTACAAACAAGAATTAATTACTTGGGTTACACCGTTGATGAAAACTGTATTCAACCTAATGCAGATAAAGTAAACACAATTGTAGAATGGCCAGTCCCTTCCACAACAGACAAGGTCAAATCATTCCTTGGTTTAGCAGAATGTTATTGAAGATTTATCGCTAATTTCGCGAAGATCGCAAACCCACTCACTTCATTTCTGAAACAGGGAGTTACATTCCAGTGGTCAACAGCACAAGGCAATGCGTTTAACTTACTCAAGCAACACTTGATCGAGGCGCCTATCCTTCGATTTCCCAACTTTGAGAAACCCTTCATTTTACACACAAATGCTTGTAAACAGGGTCTTGGAGCTGTATTTATGCAGGAGTCAAATAAGGGTAGACTTTTTCCCATAGCCTATGCGATCCGTTCATGTTCAAAGACGGAATTGAAAACTCAGTAACTTAGTTAGAAGGCCTTGCAGTTATTTGGGCACTCAAACATTTTAAGGAATACATATATGTTTACCTTATTACAGTTTATACAGATCACAGAGCACTGTGAGGTATTTTTCAGCAACAGGATCCTACAGGAAGGTTTCAGAGGTGGTTTTTAGCTATACAAACATTTGACCCAGATTTTCGTTTTGTTTCTGGCTCATCCAATGTAGCTACAGACGCGCTTTCCCGCAGAGTGGGTACAGTCACTGTAAATAATAGCCTCGTAGATGATGATGTAGAAAGGTTGAGACAGCATCAACGGGATGACCCAGTCTGCGATCCTATCATAGAATTCCTATAGGGTATAAGATCTTCCTTGGATGCTAAAACAGTTGTCCCAGTCTGAGAATTGTATTTAGCACGGTTGGGGAGTCTTGTGCAGGGACGCGAAATTAGGAGTGCTCGCCCGTGTTGTTAAACAAACAACCATTCCAACAGCATTAGTACAGGATTTCTTGAGGTTAGCACATGATTCAACCCAGGCCGCACACCCAGGCGCAGATAGATGCTATAAGCAAACTCGTTTGAGGTATTTTTGGCCAAGATACATAAAAACATTACAGATCATATTTTGAGGTGCCAAACCTGTAACACTCACAAGGGAAGTCCCACTACCCCGCAACTGTGTTGAAATATCCTTTACCTTCATACCCATGGGAAAGAGTTCATAAGGACATATTAGGAGGTTTTCCTAGGTCCGTGGCAGGCTACAGATACATTTTAGTAATTACTGATGCCTTCACGAGATATTGTGAGTTAGTTCCAGTTCAAAATAAAGACGCAGCCACGGTCGCTAAGGCGTTCAAAAACATATCTTAGACAGATATAATGCACCGAAGATTTTAGTCACAGATAATGGTGGGGAATTTAATAACTCATTATTAGAAGAACTCTGTAAATTGTATAACATAAGTAAATGTAATATAATGGCACATCACCCAGCCTCGAATGGCCTGGCAGAAAGGTTGAACCGTAAGATCCTCCAGTGTCTTCCCACCAACATTAATTTTGATCATGATGAATGGAGTGAGTACCTGTCTGACGTCCGATGTTCATTAAACTCAGCTTATCATAAGTCAATTGAAGACACTCCCTTCCACGCCTTACACGGTTTTGATAAAGTGTTGCCGTATGACATAATAGCGTCCCCTCCTTCATGTCCAGCGGTCCAGAGATCAGTTGTAGCGGAAAAATATCGCACGACTCAATTGATTCATCAAAGAATCAAGGAAAATCTAGGTGAAGCCACTACAACCTTCACGAACCAGGCTGATAAATCCACGAAACCATCAAAGGTGGCTCCCGGACTCTTGGTAATGGTGCAAGAATTTAACACTAGAAGTGATGTTCCTAAACTTGACCCAAAATGTTCTGGTCCCTATAGAGTCTTAGCTCATTTAAAGGGACATAAGTTTAGGGTTTGACATCTAAATACAGGTGACATTCGTGAAGAACATGAGGACCACTTGAAAGTTTTACAGTATTGTGAACATGATCATCCCGGTACCACAACAGACAACACTCCTCAAACCCCAAACAATGTCACCCAACCAACTTCTACCACTGTTCAGACTGTCCCCACACCAGACCCGACCACCCTCACAACACCACCACACACACATCAGTATTCATTAAGACCTCACCTTTAAGAAGTTGCTAAGTTTATCATTTTACAGGCTCTTCCTTCTCATGTCCTTATGGTGTCTTCCTGTATATGACACCATGGCAGTACCAGGCGCCCTTCTCACGACTCCCCGCCAGGTCCGCCTTGTGAGGGACACAGTTAAGTTGGGCCTGGAGGGTCTACCCTACACTTACGATAATTTAGTAAAACTAGTGGAGGCTGTACCTCGCTTACGGTCTACCCTACTCAAGTTTTACACCAGTGTGTCCATCAGAAATTCTAGTGTTGCTCCTCCTCCAACTTTGTTAAACCAGTGGACCTGGAAACTGAATAGTACCTGTGTGATTCTGTATGACATAATGCAAGACAATCTCCAGTAAATACTAATGCCAGGATGAACACGAAAAAGCAAAGGAGAAGCAAGAGAGGTCTGCTTAATTTTGTTTGGTCCCTGCAATCATATTTGTTTGGTATTGCTCTTCAGGAAGAACTTAATTCAGTTAGGAATCAGGTTAGGTCCTTACAATTTCAACAACTTCTTAACGACAGGTATATTAAGGCTAAAGCTAGGATCTTAAAACAACATTCTAAATATTTGAATGACATAATGTTAACTGTTAATAACTTGACACAACATGTAGCACTACTGTCAAAGTCTCTTAATCCCATATATGCTATAGTGACTATTTCCACATATGTTGATAGTTTATATGCCCAGATCACTTATCATGCACATTATTTCACTGGCTTATTGGAAGATGTTAATAATCTGGTAAACCAAGTTGTCATACCATCATTTTTTCCCTTCTCAGAACTCACACGTATCATTAAACAAGCGATGACGAAATTCGGTTGCACCCCAGCTCTCCCTCTGCATCACGTGACCAGTTATTACTCCTTACTAACGGTTGACGTGATCCTCGAAGCGGTCATTATCCACATAATATTCACTGACTCCAATACTTACAGCCTTGTGAACGTAATACCATTCTCTTTTAATTATACAAAAGGGTCGCAAAAAACTATCGTCCTTGCTGATAACATGAATTTTCTATTATAAAATATTTATTCCTCATTGATTGCACATCTCTCCATGGATGATTTAGCATTGTGCCATAAACCATTGCTTGACAACTTGATTTGCACCTCCTCCCATCTCCCTCACCCCATACCTTGGTTTTCTATTATTTACAAACAAATTCATGTGAGTACCAACTACTTTTTGGGCACCAACAAAATGTTCTTCGTTCTTGTTCCTTTAAGGAAATTGTTGTTAATGAACCTTGGATTGAAAGTATGGACCAGTATCACGTACTGTTTTTCCCAGACCCACAAAATGTTCTTATTCATTGCCCACCTAATCATCCCAAATCTTATTTATTTCTGCTACACATTTATTTAGGACAGCAATATATTCTTATCAGATCCAGTTTCAAATTGTTCGGCACTCATGATCATTATTTGGGACAAATTGATAGAACTATCCCGAGTTTAGGACGAATTCCCAAAACATCAACTTACCAATCATCGATGAAGTAAAGATCCAACATCTTCCATCTATGGTTCAGAACGATCTAGATTCTGCAATAGATGTTCTGGCTTTTGAGTCCACGGGGAAAATGAGACACGGAATGTTCCCAAGTGCTCTTTCGTGTAATAATCACATCATCAGGGGAGACACAAGAGAGAAATATAACAGTCAATTGATATGCATGTAAGAGACGAAGCTAGGACGCCATTTGGTTGCATCTATAAAGTGCCTTGTGGAAACTGTGATAAATTCTATGTTGGTCAGACTTGTAAGGATCTTTCTGTTAGACTTAAGCAACATAAATATAGTATAAGAACGGGACAAGAATCAAATGCCTTGTTTAATCAACTTAAAAACTATGATCATTGTATTGACTGGAGTAACGCTATCTCAGTTATTAACTCTAACTCTATTACCAAGAAGAATATCATTGAATCTTTTATTATCAAATACACAAAGAATTATGATATTAATATTAGTGATGGTCTATACAAATTAGATAAGTTTATTGTTGATAAGTTTTGTAAAATGATAAGTTTATGAACGCTCGTTGTATATTTTGGACAATCACATGTTTACCAAATGGCGTCCTAGCTTCGTCTCTTCGATGTATATCAACTGACTGTTATATTTCTCTATTGTGTCTCCCCTGATGATGTGATTATTACACGAAAGTGCACTTGGGAACTTTTCATGTTTCATCGTCCCCGTGGACTCATAGGAATATATATATATATATATATATATATATATATATATATATATATATATATATATATATATATATATATATATATATATATATATATATATATATATATATATATATATATATATATATATATATATACATAATATGTATATATATATATATATATATATATATATATATATATATATATATATATATATATATATATATATATATATATATATGGTAGTGAGTGTTGGGATGAAGAAGTAAGATTAAAAGTGAAAGAGAAGAGACAGGCATTTGGACGATTTTTGCAGGGAAGAAATGCAAATGAGTGGGAGATGTATAAAAGAAAGAGGCAGGAGGTCAGGAGAAAGGTGCAAGAGGTGAAAAAAAGGGCAAATGAGAGTTGGGGTGAGAGAGTATCATTAAATTTTAGGGAGAATAAAAGGATGTTCTGGAAGGAGGTAAATAAAGTGCTTAAGACAAGCGAGCAAATGGGAACTTCACTGAAGGGGGCTAATGGGGAGGTGATAACAAGTAGTGGTGATGTGAGAAGGAGATGGAGTGAGTATTTTGAAGGTTTGTTGAATGTGTTTGATGATAGAGAGGCAGATATAGGGTGTTTTGGCCGAGGTGGTGTGCAAAGTGAGAGGGTTAGGGAAAATGATTTGGCAAACAGAGAACAGGTCGCAAAAGCTTTGCGGAAGATGAAAGCCGGCAAGGCAGCAGGTTTTGATGGTATTGCAGTGGAATTTATCAAAAAAGGGGGTGACTGTATTGTTGACTGGTTGGTAAGGTTATTTAATGTATGTATGATTCATGGTAAGGTGCCTGAAGTTTGGCGCAATGATTGCATAGTGACATTGTACAAAGGCAAAGGGGATAAGAGTGAGTGCTCAAATTACAGATGTATAAGTTTGTTGAGTATTCCTGGTAAATTATATGGGAGGGTATTGATTGAGAGGGTGAAGGCATGTACAGAGCATCAGATTGGGGAAGAGCAGTGTGGTTTCAGAAGTGGTAGAGGATGTGTGGATCAGGTGTTTGCTTTGAAGAATGTATGTGAGAAATACTTAGAAAAGCAAATGGATTTGTATGTAGCATTTATGGGTCTGGAGAAGGCATATGATAGAGTTGATAGAGATGCTCTGTGGAAGGTATTAAGAATATATGGTGTGGGAGGCAAGTTGTTAGAAGCAGTGAAAAGTTTTTATCGAGGATATAAGACATGTGTACGTGTAGGAAGAGAGGAAAGTGATTGGTTCTCAGTGAATGTAGGTTTGCGGCAGGGGTGTGTGATGTCTCCATGGTTGTTTACTTGTTTATGGATGGGGCTGTTAGGGAGGTGAATGCAAGAGTTTTGGAAAGAGGGGCAAGTATGCAGTCTGTTGTGGATGAGAGAGCTTGGGAAGTGAGTCAGTTGTTGTTCGCTGATGATACAGCGCTGGTGGCTGATTCATGTGAGAAACTGCAGAAGCTGGTGACTGAGTTTGGTAAAGTGAGTGAAAGAAGAAAGTTAAAAGTAAATGTGAATAAGAGCAAGGTAATTAAGTACAGTAGGGTTGAGGGTCAAGTCAATTGGGAGGTAAGTTTGAATGGAGAAAAACTGGAGGAAGTAAAGTGATTCAGATATCTGGTAGTGGATCTGGCAGCGGATGGAACCATGGAAGCGGAAGTGAATCATAGGGTGGGGGAGGGGGTGAAAATTTTGGGAGCCTTGAAGAATGTTTGGAAGTTGGGAACATTATCTCGGAAAGCAAAGGTGGGTATGTTTGAAGGAATAGTGGTTCCAACAATGTTGCATGGTTGCGAGGCGTGGGCTATGGATAGAGTTGTGCGCAGGAGGGTGGATGTGTTGGAAATGAGACGTTTGAGGACAATATGTTGTATGAGGTGGTTTGATCGAGTAAGTAATGTAAGGGTAAGAGAGATGTGTGGAAATAAAAAGAGTGTGGTTGAGAGAGCAGAAGAGGGTGTTTTGAAATGGTTTGGTCACATGGAGAGAATGAGTGAGGAAAGATTGACCAAGAGAATATATGTGTCAGAGGTGGAGGGAACGAGGAGAAGTGGGAGACCAAATTGGAGATGGAAAGATGGAGTGAAAAAGATTTTGAGTGATCGGGGCCTGAACATGCAGGAGGGTGAAAGGCGTGCAAGGAATAGAGTGAGTTGGAACGATGTGGTATAGCGGGGTCGACGTGCTGTCAATAGATTGAATCAGGGCATGTGAAGCGTCTGGGGTAAGCCATGGAAAGTTGTGTTGGGCCTGGATGTGGACAGGGAGCTGTGGTTGCGGTGCATTATTACATGACAGCTAGAGACTGAGTGTGAACGAATGGGGCCTTTGTTGTCTTTTCCTAGCAGTATCTCGCGCACATGAGGGAGGAGGGGGTTGTTATTCCATGTGTGGCGAGGTGGCTATGAGAATGAATAAAGGCAGACAGTATCAATTATGTACATGTGTATATATGTAGATGTGTCTGCGTGTATATGTATGTGTACATTGAGATGCATCGGTATGTATATTTGCGTGTGTGGACGTGTATGTATACATATGTGCATGTGGGTAGGTTTGGCCATTCTTTCGTGTGTTTCCTTGCGCTACCTCGCTAACGCGAGAGACAGCGACAAAGCAAAATGATAATAATAATAATAAAATATATATATATATATATATATATATATATATATATATATATATATATATATATATATATATATATATATATATTATCCCTGGGGTTAGGGGAGAAAGAATACTTCCCACGTATTCCCTGCGTGTCGTAGAAGGCGACTAAAAGGGGAGGGAGTGGGGGGCTGGAAATCCTCCCCTCTCGTTTTTTTTTAATTTTCCAAAAGAAGGAACAGAGAATTGGGCCAGGTGAGGGTATTCCCTCAAGGCCCAGTCCTCTGTTCTTAACGCTACCTCGCTAATGCGGGAAATGGCGAATAGTTTGAAAGAAAAATATATATATATATGTTTGTGTGTGTGTGTGTGTGTGTGTGTGTGTGTGTGTGTGTGTGTGTGTGTGTGTGCAGATATCAATAAAATGGCAGGAGTGGATTATACGTACAAAAGGTGCTTATTAAATAAAGATAAAATCTGAATAGTGGTGAAAACCTTTGTATTTATTCCATTGAGAAAGTAGTAAATTGAATTACATCTGGACGGCAATAAGTTTTCAAGTAATAATGAAATTTGTTCTTCATCAAAATCAAACAGAAAATAAAAAAAAATCATAAAAGCCTAATACGTTTGTGTTGCTTATCCAGGCCCATTTTTACTAAGTCACGTTGGGACGGCTCCACCCACTTTAATCACTTTAGTACATAGAATATATTATCGTCGATGTTAAAGAGTTTCCCTTTTGATGTCATCCTTAAAATGAAGGTTAAGGAAAGTGAGATAGAGCTTAACCTTAAAGTTAGGATAGCTAAGGCATCCTTGAACATATAATCACTAGTCAGGTGTTAATATAGGTTAGGTTAGGTTCAGTATCCTTCATCAGGTCACCATTACCAAGGTGTTGTTATGTTGGGTCAGGCAGCTTTAAACCAACTTTCAGTATTATTTACTCATAAAGCTCTAAGTTCTAATAACCTAAAAGTTTTAGAGTAGATAGGGGAGAAACTGATGGAAGCCATTTCTAACATTCTTGCATAACCTGACCTCTCGCCTTCCCAAAACATAGCCATTCCATCTTGGATATTGTACTGCTTTGATCGTCAACTAATTTGAAAAGGAAGACATTGAATGGAGAAATTACTCATGTAATCTCCAAAGATGATTACTGGTCTGAGAAACAAATTCAGAGAGCAGATTAAACGACTTAAATCCATTCTGCTTTAGGGAAAAGAAGTTTAAGAGATCCTATACAGGTTTATGAAGTTATTATAATGGCATCCCTTTAACCTTGATATTTTTACTTCCTGTAACTAGTTCCAACAATTAAAATGATATTCAACATTGTGAGTTAAGTGACTGACCTTAGGATGCATTTGCATCTGTCAAAAACTGTATTTAGCAAATACTTCAACTTTCAACTGACCCATTCTATATTTTTATTCATTTCATCTCAGTTTTATCATCTTCCTGTTACTGTTTAATATCAACAATAGCCCGTCTACGTAGTTGGGGCTCTGAAGCAAAGGAAACTTTTTCTAGCCTAGGTTAGGGTAGCATCTAAACCAAACCTAAATGACCTTACCTTAGAAATATGTTCAGACAGTACCTTTTGAAAATATTTCTTAAGGTAAGGTCGTGGGGATTAGTTTAGGTGCTAACTAAACCTTGGCAAGAAAAAGTTTGCTTTAAAGCCACAACTAGTTGAAAGGCCTACTTTAAGTGGTGATATTGAAATTCATTTGCTCCAGTGTGCCCCTCCGTCCGTTTGTTTTATGTCCATCTAAAGATGCATACGTTCAATTTTTGATGTAGATTGATTTCCCATCTTAGTTTCGTCTACGGAATTCTACATCTTCAGTTCAGCACAACATTGTGGTAATGAAGGGAAAGTCACCACATTTACAAGCCGAGTGCACGTAGCTTATCCCACCTCGTTAGAGAGAAAACTTACCTGTATTTGAATTAATGAACGTGAACAGAGAAGAGAAAATTTTAATACACATTTATTATACAACTATATAATTTATATTATATACATTACCACATTTCCTTCACTTTCCATCACAAATTTGCTGAGGTCATAACCTTGTACTTACCATTACCTTACAACCTTAAGGATGGTGGTCTACAACACCTCTAGATTGATGGAGAAAACGAAAAGTTTCGTTTTACTATTAAGACCACAGAAATACGGTAATTCCACTTCACTACCACTAACTACTAGTTATTATACTTGTTGATTTTCGCGGCTAAGATTTTCATCCTCTGAGCGAAGCCATACAATAATCGTCCTTATCTACTCTGAGCATTGGATAGCCTCCTGATGATCAAGATTGCTGTTTTGGTTGTCCGTTTCCCTTGTTACTGCTGCGCCTCACTGCACACCTTACATGAGTGCCTTCCACAGTATTAGGGACAGCTGCTGGGCCTCACTGTAGCTACTTCTGGGACGGTTGCCAATCTTCCTCGTATTCCCTCATGACCACAGCGCCAAACCGACTCCCGCCATCAGGCCGAAACGCACAAACATTTCTGACAAAATTGAGACAACCACTTTCGCGTCAGTTTTGACACCAAGTGAATTTATACGACAATTACGTTCAAGATGCTTGGTTTTTCGTTCATGGATTGAACAGAAGCAACCAACGATGGTTGCTACTGCCCAATCCATGAAGTCCCCCCCACCACGGAAAGGTAACCAAGCTTCGGGGGGGATGGGTGTTTACCCTGACGCCAACGGAGAAACTCAATATTAGTGCAGAGATCTTTTCCTCGGTAAAGAAAGTGTAGCCGGACTCCGCCCTCATGAGGTTACTGCACGACAGCAAAGATCACCCTTTGGTAGGCTGTGCTATAGGCAGCACAGCTCCGTCAAAGATCTCACTCCATAAGTGAACTTATATAGATTCCTTTTTTAACATTTTGTCTTGTCTATATGGAACTCATCAGTTCTTCTCCAGTGAAAGCAAAAAATCATCGAGAAATTCATTTGCTTCCTCAATATCAGGATCTTGTGGCTCTGTGTGGGGGACGGGGCTGGTGGGCTGTGTGTCTGGCTGTGTCTGGGGAGCGGGGCTGGTGGTCTCTGTGACTTGCTGTGTCTGGGGAGCGGGGCTGGTGGTCTCTGTGACTTGCTGTGTCTGGGGAGCGGGGCTGGTGGTCTCTGTGACTTGCTGTGTCTGGAGATCAGGGGAAGTCTTGGGTATAAATTTCAAAATACTGTGAGCGATATCGTCTCTCAACCGATTCCTCTCGATCTTCTCTTGCACGGCCTTCATGATGCGTTTGGGCGGCTTTCTCCATTTTCTTTGCATTTCAGTTGGTGATCCTGCGCCATCGAGCCACATGATACCAGAATAGTATCGTTCCTGTTTCCCAACGGGTCCAATCTTGGTGTCACACATGATGCCGAGTGAACCCAAATGGCGGCCGATGTTTACGTTGGAAGCCACGGGCTCGTTATGTATCTTGCAGTAACTTTCATACCGTTGCTGCAGCTCTTTCCTGCTGATAAGGTACCGCTTCATAGTAATAGTCTTTCCCTTCATTTGAACGAAGGTATTCATGAAACTAACAAAGGAAGCCTTTCCTTTGTAATCCCGTTTGTAGTAACAGAAAGCCATTGAAGACGTGGATCGGGTCAGGCGAAGTTACACAGACTAACAAGATAGTCCTATAATCAATGGTCCTGTATCAGCACTGAGCTCGAAATACTTCAGAACGACAATTTCAACCCAGGGCTGGAGGGCCAATTGATGATATTCTCACGTCTTGCTCAACCAAGTAACCTCGGTTAGACCTTGTTTATATTTAAATATAGTAAAGTTAATATAGTGAAGCTTGATGATTCTATTTGTATGTAAGTTGCAGTGTAGTTGATATAAGGTTCACCTTTCAGATGGGTTCCTGATATACCGACTTACATTCAGATATATATAATATATATATATATATATATATATATATATATATATATATATATATATATATATATATATATATATATATATATATAGATAGATAGATAGATAGATAGGTAGATAGATAGATAGATAGATAGATAAAAAGATAAAGGCCACTGATATTGAAAACCAGATAACCATGAGGATATAGTGAAGATAGATTTTCATTAAGATAGAGTTCAGTGCTGTAGAAAGTGGGTTGACTACAAGGATGTAGTGAAGATGGTCTTTGACCAAAAATACGTTAGTGATATTGAAAGTAAGATGATTATGAGGATGTAGTGAAGATGGGTTTTAACAAGATAGAGGTCAATGATATTAAAAATGAGATAATAATACGGATGTAGTCAAGATAGTCTTTGTCTAAGATAAACGTCATTGATGATGAAAACAAGATGACTGTGAAGATGTAGTGAAGATAACCTAAAACCACATAAAAGCCATTGATAGTCAAAATGATTGTGAGGATGTAGTGATGATGGCGTTTGACCCATGATAAACGCCTGTATTGTTGAAAATAACATGATAGTCCAAAATAAAAACTAACAATCTAATGAGATAATCAATTCAAAAGCAACGGTAAGCAACTAGAAATAAAAGGACCTAGAAAGTCCAACAAGTAACACCTAAACGATGAAAAATAAACAACCAAAAAATTAAATGGAATATTTCATATTTATGTCCATAATTTTGTTTATATATAAATACATATATATATATGTGTATATATATATATATATATATATATATATATATATATATATATATATATATATATATATATATATATATTTTTTTTTTTTTATACTTTGTCGCTGTCTCCCGCGTTTGCGAGGTAGCGCAAGGAAACAGACGAAAGAAATGGCCCAACCCCCCCCCCCCCATACACATGCACATACACACGTCCACACACGCAAATATACATACCTACACAGCTTTCCATGGTTTACCCCAGACGCTCCACATGCCTTGCTTCAATCCACTGACAGCACGTCAACCCCTGTATACCACATGACTCCAATTCACTCTATTTCTTGCCCTCCTTTCACCCTCCTGCATGTTCAGGCCCCGATCACACAAAATCTTTTTCACTCCATCTTTCCACCTCCAATTTGGTCTCCCTCTTCTCCTCGTTCCCTCCACCTCCGACACATATATCCTCTTGGTCAATCTCTCCTCACTCATTCTCTCCATGTGCCCAAACCATTTCAAAACACCCTCTTCTGCTCTCTCAACCACGCTCTTTTTACTTCCACACATCTCTCTTACCCTTACGTTACTCACTCGATCAAACCACCTCACACCACACATTGTCCTCAAACATCTCATTTCCAGCACATCCATCCTCCTGCGCACATCTCTATCCATAGCCCACGCCTCGCAACCATACAACATTGTTGGAACCACTATTCCCTCAAACATACCCATTTTTGCTTTCCGAGATAATGTTCTCGACTTCCACACATTTTTCAAGGCTCCCAAAATTTCCGCCCCCTCCCCCACCCTATGATCCACTTCCGCTTCCATGGTTCCATCCGCTGACAGATCCACTCCCAGATATCTAAAACACTTCACTTCCTCCAGTTTTTCTCCATTCAAACTCACCTCCCAATTGACTTGACCCTCACCCCTACTGTACCTAATAACCTTGCTCTTATTCACATTTACTCTCAACTTTCTTCTTCCACACACTTTACCAAACTCAGTCACCAGCTTCTGCAGTTTCTCACATATATATATATATATATATATATATATATATATATATATATATATATATATATATATATATATATATATATATATATATATATATATATATATATATATATATATATATATATATATATATATATATATATATATATATATATATATATATATATATATATATTGTTACGGAACACGTGTGTTGTGCTCACATGTTCGCGTATATAACGTGTGTGTGTCCTTGTGTATGTTATTTCTTATCAGGACGAGGATTAAGGCCTCCCTCTGAGACGTCCTCGGAACGTCAGTTCACACCAAGCACCCCGACCCTTCTCCGGGGGGGGGGGTAAGTTGTCATCAGCTGCGGAATATTTCGCCACCGTACTGGACATGTCATCGCTGCAGGCTTACCAGAGGGAGGGTGATCTACGCAGTTTTGAGCTACGCATTCTCCAACCAATCGGAACATTTCTGAGGCTCATAGCAAATCAAAATGTAAGGTTGTATAGCTAGCAGGGAACGCTGGTCTTTACTGTAAAATATACCCATGACACCCGCTGAGTCTCTCTCTTTCTAGCCCAGCGAGGTAAGTGGTCCACCCCTGCTGTAAGTTCTGCTGTGTTGTAAGCCTGTAAGCCCTGCTGTGTTATAAGCCCATTACCCAAGTGTTGTGCTGTAAGCCCGCTATAATTATCAGTGTAATGTTATCGAAGAACTGCCTTAGAGGAAAGAGAACTCCTGGCTTGAAATCTTATCTGGAATGTTAAGTCATGTACAAATGTTATCTTATGTTCAATGTTAAACTCACTTTTAATGTTAACGTAATGTTTCATGCTTGATTTATGTGCCTATCTTTGTACACTTGAATTCTTTCATTATAAGTAGATTTAATGTAATGCTGGTCTTTAATTCAATCCCATAACATTATTATTGTGTTATCCTGAGTTGTGCAACTTGACAAATCTATAACGTCCTTGCAAGACAAGGAACAGTAGTATTTGTAACATATGTTACTGGCGACCTTACCTGAATAAGTGTTGAATTCGTAACATATAAATTGGCGACCTTGCCAGGATATTTCTTGCCTTAACGGAATCTCTTTCCTTGATTCGTTAGTCATGTCGTTGATCAGTGTTGACAATACCGCTCAATCATTAACGTCGGTCAAAGTCTCGATCCTTCCCCATATCCCTAGTGATATTAATGTTGATCTCAGTTATTGGCGAAAGCAGCTAGAGATAGCTAAGGTCAATGCACAAGCACAAGTGCAAGTACAGAAGGAGCAGACTGAACAAGCTAGGTTAGCTCTCGAACGTGAAAGACTTAGACTTAACGCTTCACCATCAGGACCAGTGTCGTCCCAGTTACATCTCGTACCGAAGTTCAGTGAACTTGACGCGGGCAGGCATTCAAAGGGCTACGACGGCAGAGGGAGGACCAATGATTATGTAATCCCACCTGAATCTGCTACCTTGCCAGTAACTCATGAAAGTAAGGGGAAATACTCCAACAGAGTTAAGAGTTGTTTTTACTGTGGCAAGGCTGGGCACCAGGTGAGGGATTGCTGGGCTCGAGAGAAGGAATTTAGAGATTCTACCGTGAGTAGACCGGTGAATCTCGTCTCAACTTTAGGGCCACTTAGTAAAGTAGGTGAGGCTGTCCCTGCTCTTAGGAAAAAGAGGGGTTGCGAGAGAGTAGTTAAGGATCCGTTCTGTGGGAACTACAATGCGTTCCTGTCTGAGGGCTATGTTAGTAGATGTGGTGTACGACGAAAAGTGACCGTATTACGGGATTCTGGTGCGCTACAGTCCTTAATGTTGATGGCTTGGTGCCGCGAGGAGAGTTTGGAGACCGAGTCTTGCTAGATGGACTGTCGGGTTCCAAGGAAGCTCCACTAGTCGATGTGAGGGTAGAAACAGATCTCTTCACGGGCCATGCTCTCATAGGGGTTGTAGATAGGTTACCTGTCTCAGGTGTGGACTTTGTGTTAGGCAGTGACCTAGCTGGTGGGAAGATGAACCCAATGCCGGTGTTGCCTACGGGCCCGGTGGAGTCCACGGAGGCAGTGCAGCTTGAGGCAGAAGTACCAGAGTTAGTCTCCAACCACGATGATGCCAGGTCTATGACAGCTGGCACGGCAGGCCGTGTGCCTGAGGACATAGCCGTTGAAACGGAGGAAGTGAAGACCAGCGAGAGGAGGCTGTGTGATTCCCTCTCCCCTGGTATAGACTCCGTTGAAACGCAGGAAGTTAAGACTCTCCCCCCAACTGAGACCAGCGAGAGGAAACTGTGTGATACCCTCTCCCCTGGTGTAGCCTCCGTTGAGACAGTGGACCTAAAGACTCTTCGTGAGAGCGAGGCCAGCGAGAGGAAGCTGTGTGTTACCCTCTCCCCTGGTATAGCCTCCGTTGAGACGGCGGACTTAAAGACTCTTCATGAGAGTGAGGCCAGCGAGAGGGAGCTGTGTGATACCCTCTCCCCTGGTGTAGACTTCGTCAAGACGAAGGAAGTGAAGTCTCTCCCTACGAGTGAGTCTAGTGAGAGGAAGCTGTGTGATACCCTCTCCCCTGGCGTAGACTCCGTTGAGACTGAGGGTTTGTCTCACACCCATTCAAGAGAGAAGACTCTCCCTGAGGATGAAATTAGTGAGGAGAAGCTGTGTGATACCTCCTGTGCTAGTTTCGAGTCCGTACAAGAGTCAGTGGGTGAGACTGAGGATTTGTCTTCTGCCCATTCAAGAGAGACTCAGGAAGGAAGGACAATATGGCCAGACAAACGATCTCATTCAAGAAGGTTTGAGGCGGGTGACGAGGTGTTGCTTCTACTACAGCAGTCAGGTCAACCCTTGGTTGTCCTTTCTAAGGGTTCCTACACCATTATCTGGAGTGTAGGAGACTCAAATTACCTTGTCTCTACCCCTGATAAGCGCAGAGGTCGGAGATTATGTCACGTCAACATGCCTAAGCCATATTTCAGTCGTGATCCTCCACCCTTGGAACCGATGGTGCCAGTCTGCATCATCTTACGTCCAGCAGTAGCCGTGTGTGACGAAGTCGACGACGTAGCTGCGAGTGCCTCGAAGACTTGGGACCCGGGCGGAAGCGTGAGAGAACTGAAGTGTTGCTTGTATATAGTTGGGTACTATAGGATGTTCATTGTAAATTTTGTAACAGTCGTAACCCCTCTGACAGATTTATTAAAGAATGATAGCAGATGTTTGGAATGAGCAGTGTGAGACAGTCTCTCTTATTAGTTAGGAACCCTACTTTTCAACTGTTTTATTTTGCAGGCTCCAACCAGATTAGCTGTGAATGCCGCCAGTGTTGCACAGTCTGGTAAGGTCCCCATGCAGGAGGACAGAAAGAAGGTTGAGCCCAAACAGAAAGCCCCACCATGAAGAGGGAACTTTTGTTTTGCTATTTGTATTGTTGCATTTTCTTAATGTGTTCTTCAGGCAATTATAGAAGTAACCTTTGTTTTCCTATTTGTATTATAACATTTTATATATTTGTATCCTTCAGCCAATCAATTTAGAGTGTACTGACTACCAAACCTTTCAAAATGCTCAAAAGTTATGGGAACGGAGTCAATATTAAATAGATGGGCCTTGTTATGTACAATTTTTACGTTACATTATTTTCAGCACATCTCATGTGTTAACAGATTGTGTTAGCTGATTGTTTATCCCGCTCTTAACGTGAGAAAATTCCTCTTCCAGGAATTTTCTCCTTTAAGGAGGAGGGTGTTACGGAACACGTGTGTTGTGCTCACATGTTCCCGTATATAACGTGTGTGTGTCCTTGTGTATGTTATTTCTTATCAGGACGAGGATTAAGGCCTCCCTCTGAGACGTCCTCGGAGCGTCAGTTCACACCAAGCATTAGGCGTAATACTTTAATTTTATTTTGAAACCAGATGGTCATTTGTCCTTGAGCACCCCTACCCTTCCCCGAGGCGGGGGGGGGGGGGGTAAGTTGTCATCAGCTGCGGAATATTTCGCCACCGTACTGGACATGTCATCGCTGCAGGCTTACCAGAGGGAGGGTGATCTACGCAGTTTTGTGTGACTGTTCCTCCAACCAATCAGAATACTTTTGAGGCTCATAGCCAATCAAAATGTAAGGTTGTATAGCTAGCAGGGAACGCTTGTCTTTACTGTAATATATACCCATGACACCCGCTGAGTCTCTCTCTTTCTAGCCCAGCGAGGTAAGTGGTCCACCCCTGCTGTAAGTCCTGCTGTGTTGTAAGCCTGTAAGCCCTGCTGTGTTATAAGCCCATTACCCAAGTGTTGTGCTGTAAGCCCGCTATAATTATCAGTGTAATGTTATCGAAGAACTGCCTTAGAGGAAAGAGAACTCCTGGCTTGAAATCTTATCTGGAATGTTAAGTCATGTACAAATGTTATCTTATGTTCAATGTTAAACTCACTTTTAATGTTAACGTAATGTTTCATGCTTGATTTATGTGCTTATCTTTGTACACTTGAATTCTTTCATTATAAGTAGATTTAATGTAATGCTGGTCTTTAATTCAATCCCATAACTTTATCATTGTGTTATCCTGAGTTGTGCAACTTGACAAATCTATAACGTCCTTGCAAGACAAGGGTCGGTAGTATTTGTAACAGATCTGTTACTGGCGATCTGGCCTGAATAAGTATTGAATTCCTAATACTTCCCACGTATTCCCTGCGTGTCGTAGAAGGCGACTAAAAGGGGAGGGAGCGGGGGGCTGGAAATCCTCCCCTCTCGTTTCTTTTTTTTTTTTTTTTTTTTTTCAAAAGAAGGAACAGAGAATTGGGCCAGGTGAGGGTATTCCCTCAAAGGACCAGTCCTCTGTTCTTAACGCTACCTCGCTAATGCGGGAAATGGCGAATAGTTTGAAAGAAAGAAAGAAAGATATATATATATATATATATATATATATATATATATATATATATATATATATATATATATATATATATATATATATGTATATATATATATATATATATATATATATATATATATATATATATATATATATATATATATATATATATATCTATATATATATATATATATATATATATATATATATATATATATATATATATATATATATATATATATATATTACAGAGGTATAAGTCTGTTGAGTATTCCTGGTAAATTATATGGGAGGATATTGATTGAGAGGGTGAAGGCATGTACAGACCATCAGATTGGGGAAGAGCAGTGTGGTTTCAGAAGTGGTAGAGGATGTGTGGATCAGGTGTTTGCTTTGAAGAATGTATGTGAGAAATACTTAGAAAAGCAAATGGATTTGTATGTAGCATTTATGGATCTGGAGAAGGCATATGATAGAATTGATAGAGATGCTCTGTGGAAGGTATTAAGAATATATGGTGTGGGAGGCAAGTTGTTAGAAGCAGTGAAAAGTTTTTATCGAGGATTTAAGGCATGCGTACGTGTAGGAAGAGAGGAAAGTGATTGGTTCTGAGTGAATGTAGGTTTGCGGCAGGGGTGTGTGATGTCTCCATGGTTGTTTAATTTGTTTATGGATGGGGTTGTTAGGGAGGTGAATGCAAGAGTTTTGGAAAGAGGGGCAAGTATGAAGTCTGTTGGGGATGAGAGAGCTTGGGAAGTGAGTCAGTTGTTGTTCGCTGATGATACAGCGCTGGTGGCTGATTCACGTGAGAAACTGCAGAAGCTGGTGACTGAGTTTGGTAAAGTGTGTGAAAGAAGAAAGTTAAGAGTAAATGTGAATAAGAACAAAGTTATTAGGTACAGTAGGGTTGAGGGTCAAGTCAATTGGGAGGTGAGTTTGAATGGAGAAAAACTGGAGGAAGTGAAGTGTTTTAGATATCTGGGAGTGGATCTGGCAGCGGATGGAACCATGGAAGCGGAAGTGGATCATAGGGTGGGGGAGGGGGCGAAAATTCTGGGAGCCTTGAAGAATGTGTGGAAGTCGAGAACATTATCTCGGAAAGCAAAAATGAGTATGTTTGAAGGAATAGTGGTTCCAACAATGTTGTATGGTTGCGAGGCGTGGGCTATAGATAGAGTTGTGCGCAGGAGGATGGATGTGCTGGAAATGAGATGTTTGAGGACAATGTGTGGTGTGAGGTGGTTTGATCGAGTAAGTAACGTAAGGGTAAGAGAGATGTGTGGAAATAAAAAGAGCGTGGTTGAGAGAGCAGAAGAGGGTGTTTTGAAATGGTTCGGGCACATGGAGAGAATGAGTGAGGAAAGATTGACCAAGAGAATATATGTGTCGGAGGTGGAGGGAACGAGGAGAAGAGGGAGACCAAATTGGAGGTGGAAAGATGGAGTGAAAAAGATTTTGTGTGATCGGGGCCTGAGCATGCAGGAGGGTGAAAGGAGGGCAAGGAATAGAGTGAATTGGATCGATGTGGTATACCGGGGTTGACGTGCTGTTAGTGGATTGAATCAAGGCATGTGAAGCGTCTGGAGTAAACCATGGAAAGCTGTGTAGGTATGTATATTTGCGTGTGTGGACGTATGTATATACATGTGTATGGGGGTGGGTTGGGCCATTTCTTTCGTCTGTTTCCTTGCGCTACCTCGCAAACGCGGGAGACAGCGACAAAGCAAAAAAAAAAAAAAAAAAAAAAAATATATATATATATATATATATATATATATATATATATATATATATATATATATATATATATATATATATATATTGGAAAGGATCACAATTTTGTGCGTGATCAAGTATATTCCCATCAGTCCCAAGTGCACTTTCGTGTAATAATCACATCATCATGGGAGATACAAGAGAGAAATATAATAGTCAGTTGATATACAACGAAGAGACGTAGCTTGGACGCCATATGGTAAACATGTGATTGTCCAAGACAGACAACAAGCGTATCATAAACTTATCATGTGGACAAGAAGGTGAATTGTTTACAAATTTTATCAACATTAAAGTTATCTAATTTGTATACACCATCACTAATATTAAGATTATAATTCTTTGTGTATTCAGTAATAGAAGATTCAATGATATTTCTCGTGGTGCTGGAGTTAGAGTTAATAACTGAGATGGCATTATTAACTCTAATTCCAGTACCACGAGAAATACCATTGAATCTTCTATCATTAAATGTATAACTGAGATGGCATTATTAACTCTAACTCCAGTACTACGAGAAATATCATTGAATCTTCTATCATTAAATGTATAACTGAGATGGCATTATCAACTCTAACTCCAGTACTACGAGAAATATCATTGAATCTTCTATCATTAAATGTATAACTGAGATGGCATTATCAACTCTAACTCCAGTACTACGAGAAATATCATTGAATCTTCTATCATTAAATGTATAACTGAGATGGCATTATCAACTCTAACTCCAGTACTACGAGAAATATCATTGAATCTTCTATCATTAAATGTATAACTGAGATGGCATTATCAACTCTAACTCCAGTACTACGAGAAATATCATTGAATCTTCTATCATTAAATGTATAACTGAGATGGCATTATTAACTCTAACTCCAGTACTACGAGAAATATCATTGAATCTTCTATCATTAAATGTATAACTGAGATGGCATTATCAACTCTAACTCCAGTACTACGAGAAATATCATTGAATCTTCTATTATTAAATGTATAACTGAGATGGCATTATCAACTCTAACTCCAGTACTACGAGAAATATCATTGAATCTTCTATCATTAAATGTACAAAGAATTACAAACCTTAAAAAAGCAACATGGCGGTGAAATGATAAGCTGCAAGAATGAAGTTTATGAATGGAATATCAGTGAGACGAACTAGTTGATGAATGATGAATGAAAGTGTAATAAAGTCATGATGAATGAATGAAAGTGTAATAAAGTCATGATGAATGAATGAAAGTGTAATAAAGTCATGATGAATGAATGAAAGTGTAATAAAGTCATGATGAATGAATGAAAGTGTAATAAAGTCATGATGAATGAATGAAAGTGTAATAAAGTCATGATGAATGAATGAAAGTGTAATAAAGTCATGATGAATGAATGAAAGTGTAATAAAGTCATGATGAATGAATGAAAGTGTAATAAAGTCATGATGAATGAATGAAAGTGTAATAAAGTCATGATGAATGAATGAAAGTGTAATAAAGTCATGATGAATGAATGAAAGTGTAATAAAGTCATGATGAATGAATGAAAGTGTAATAAAGTCATGATGAATGAATGAAAGTGTAATAAAGTCATGATGAATGAATGAAAGTGTAATAAAGTCACAGTTTAAAAGGACAAAATATGAATGGCAGCCAGGGAAGAGTGGCCCAGGTAAATAGAAGGGTTAAAAAGTTCGCGTTATACGACGAATTTTGACAGATTATACAAATTTCCTTTCCACATATAGAACTTAATGGTTGTGGTTAGTTCTAGAGACAAAATTTTAAAGGTTTGTGTTTCAGAGATGAGCCACAAAGGATATCGTTAAATTAACTGACATTAAAATTTTTCAGTTAAGTTGAGCATTTTGTACAATAGCTGTAATTTGACGGAGTTAAAAGTTCGCATTTTCATTACAATTCTAATTCAAAACTTTGAGTTTCAATGATGGTTTGCACAAGCTTCACGTACATTTAAGTTTTGTGTTTATATGACGTATCTTAAAGGACTCTGGTAAAATAACGCAGCTGGAAGGTTTACGTTCAAATGACGGTGTTTAAATGTTTATTGATGAATGGTAGATTTAAATGGATAGATTTTAAGTTCGCGTTTTCATGAGCGACTTTAAACCTTGTGGTTAAATGTCACAGTTTAAATGTTGGTATGTACAATGTTGACCAGATGGCGGTAGTGTGTAGACACAGCCATACCAGGTCGTATTTATCATCATTAAAGTCACCTTCCTTACTTACTTATGGCGGCGATGAAATTCACTGGTTCTTGATTGTGCACCAATTAACCTATCAGATAATGGTACAATGTTTGCCTGGTGTTGCATATATCACGTCTGTTGTTGAAACACAAGAATGCCAGGTGACTTTGGGAGTGGATGATAATATAAAGATCAATATTAATGTGGGAAATCTTGAACCGCCATCACCAGACACAACACATGTTTGGATCTGGCGGGGGGAGGGACTTGCCTGTGACGTCACGATGCCCCGCCTCCAGCCTGGCGCCGCTCTGTGTGTGTGTGTGTGTGTGTGTGTGTGTGTGTGTGTGTGTGTGTGTGCATTATGGGAGAGAGTTATACACTCGTGTTGTCCCGTCTCTTAACCTTATAAGTATATACTATACATTTGCTCCTGGAATTGGTTCAGTTTAGTAAGTTAGAGAGAACTTCCAAATTTATTTTCTCCTGGCAAGATGGCCGGGTGGTTTAAGGCGCTGCTTTCAAATCATTGTCTGGTCTTCCGGGCCTGGGTTCGAGTCCCGCTCCTGATAAACATTTATCTTTCTTTTTTCCATAAAACATGACTAACCCAGAGACAGCAGGAACCAACAGTTGGTTGGCACACAAGATATACACTAATCCCTGGGATGCTTCCATCCAATGGAAAATGAAAAACATACAATTGGAAAAACTTATTTTTTCCTGAAAACATGTTGACTTATATTCATTTAATGGTTACGAAAACTAAACAATATACACCAAGATGACTACAGGTTCAAAATACTGTTACAAGGACAGATCAAGACAAAATCATGGTTTGTGGAGTTTAATTCTTTTAACTCAGTGTAACACGGGTATGTGGTATATTTAGACCATATTGTCTTGTTATATTAGGAAGACGAAACTGTATTGAATGTTTTACCGTTATTATCATTATAGTATTTATCATAATTACATCATTATTATTACTATTATTATTATTATCAACAATCTTATTATCATTATAATACAGTACTATTTATCATAATTACATCATTATTATTACTATTATTATTATTATCAACAATTTTATTATCATTATAGTACAGTACTATTTATCATAATTACATCATTATTATTACTATTATTATTATCAACAATTTTATTATCATTATAGTACAGTACTATTTATCATAATTACATCATTATTATTACTATTATTATTATCAACAATTTTATTATCATTATAGTACAGTACTATTTATCATAATTACATCATTATTATTACTATTATTATTATCAACAATTTTATTATCATTATAGTACAGTACTATTTATCATAATTACATCATTATTATTACTATTATCATTATCATCAACAATTTTATTATCATTATAGTACAGTACTATTTATCATAATTACATCATTATTATCACTATCATCATTATTATTATCATTATTATTATCATTATTGTTATTATCATTATTTTCATTACTATCATTATTATCATTATTACTATCATTATTGTCATTATTATCAATGTTATAATTATCATAATTATTATCATTATTATTATTATTATTATTATTATTATTATTATTATTATTATTATTATTATTATTATTATCATTATTATTATTATTATCATCATCATCATTATTATCATCATCATTACTATTATGTATCATTATTATTATCATCATCATTATCATTATTATTACCATTATCACTATTATTATCATTATCATTATCATCATTATTATCATTATTTTGATCATTATGATTATAATTATCATTAAGTATAGTATATCTGGTACTGAAGGATACAATATGCTGGTTATCAAGTGGGAAGTTAGATATGGTATGGATTGTCACTTCACATGTAGGTTAGTAGGAAATATATTGTGTACCTAACGTGTGTTGTTAAGCATTATAATCGTCCGATAATGATAATGATTAAATCTTATTTCCTGATCTTATCAGTTTTAAAACCAGATATATGAAATATCTTCCGTTGACCATATTTTTGTCTACAGTTCAGTATGTACATGTGTGTGTGGTCTTAAGATTTAGGTGACTAAGTATTGCAATTCACTGGCAGGTGTGGTACACATTATCACCGAGCCTGAGTCTCAAAGATCAAGGTCATGGGTTCGGGTCTCCAACATTCAGTATGTTCATCCAACGTTATAGTGAAGATCTTGACGATAAATTAGGATTTTGACATTATCTGAAAGCGATGGGTCAAAGATCAGTGATTTTAAGAGTTTAGTGAGATAGTATTGAAGTGGAGAGTGTAGTGGCTGAGGCCAAGAACCAGTGGTGTCCAGAGAGTAGTGAAGATAATGACCCTTGTCCTGCCCCATTAGGTCAGGTCAAATGGCACTTAGCGAGGTAGCGAGTTAGAGTCAAGAACAGAGGAAGTATTTTGGGAGCAAGTGAGTGAGTGTGTCAGCAGTTATGATGTAAGAGACCAAGTATTAGTGATGGTGATTTAAATGTGAAGGTAAGTAATGTGGCAGTGGAAGGTATAACTGAGGTGCATGGAAATGGTGAACAACTTGTGTTGTGTGTGTGTAAAGGACTGGTGATTGGGAATACCTGGTTTGTAAAATGTGATATACATAAATATACGTATGTGAGTAGGAGAGATGGCCAGCGGGCATGACTGGATTACATGTTAATTGAAAGACGTGTAAAAGAAAGACTTTTGGATGTAAATGTGCTGAAAGGGGCAGCTGGTGTGATGTTTGATCACCATCTTGTGGAGACGACAGTGAAGATCTGAAGAAGTTTTCGAATGAGGAAACAATGTCGGGGAGAAGAGGTGGCGAGAGGAAGTGAACTTGGAAAAGAGACTTGTGTGAAGAAATACCAAGAGAGATTGAGTGCCACATACACTCTTACTGTGTAAATATCCCTTTCTATGAGATGACGTAAAGATGTTGATGAACAGAGGAGTTGGGATATGACATGAAAGATTGAGATATACAGATGACTGGCGGACCGCCATGATGGTTGTCAATCTAGCCAGCTGGGTTATTATTTATAAGTTGTGTTTAGTTGTAGGTCCAAGTTTGTTGTCATGATATAATGTTGACTGCCAGTGAGTACCTGGCTGGCGCGGGTGCCACAAGGCTGGGTCAAGTGTAGTGTAAGTGTGGTCTAGGGATGGTGTGTGTACCACTTGTAGATGATGGGCCGCATCATGACCTGCCGGTTATAACATCTTGACCAAGATCTTCTCCACCTGCTGCTGCTGCTACACTTGCAACTCTCCTTTTTTAAAGCCGTTTTTATGCTTCATGTAACTTTGTCTTTTTTCAATTATTCTAAAGCTATAACTACAAAATTATTTTTACTATGTAGTTTCTGTGAAAATATACTCTGAAAGCACATCGCTGTCGTCTTCCAGGCATTGCCCATCTGATACAATAATTGGTGGCAGGTGACAGTTGATATAGAACGGTTGTGGCCAGTGTGACCACGTGGGGTTTGTAACTGGTTGAGGCCAGCGTGACCACGTGGGGTTTGTAACTGGTTGTGGCCAGTGTGACCACGTGGGGTTTGTAACTGGTTGAGGCCAGCGTGACCACGTGGGCTTGTGACTGGTTGAGGCCAGCGTGACCACGTGGGGTTGTAACTGGTTGAGGCCAGCGTGACCAAGTTGGGTCGTGACTGGTTGAGGCCAGCTTGACCACGTGGGGTTGTGACTGGTTGAGGCCAGCGTGACCACGTGGGGCTTGTGACTGGTTGAGGCCAGTGTGACCAGGTGGGGTTGTGACTAGTTGAGGCCAGCGTGACCACGTAGGGTTGTGACTGGTTAAGGCCAGCGAGACCACGTGGGGTTGTGACTGGTTGAGGCCAGGGTGACCACGTGGGGTTGTGACTGGTTGAGGCTAGCGTGACCACGTGGGTTTGTGACTGGTTGTGGGCATGCGTGATCACGTGGGGCTTCTGACAGGTTGAGGCCAGCGTGACCACGTGGGGTTGTGACTGGTTGAGGCTAGCGTGACCACGTGGGGCTTGTGACTGGTTGAGGCCAGCGTGACCACGTGGGGTTGTGACTGGTTGTGGGCAGCATGACCACGTGGGGCTTGTGACTGGTTGAGGGCAGCGTGACACGTTGGGTTGTACCTCGTTGAGGCCAGCGTGACCATTTGGGGTTGTGACTGGTTGAGGGCAGCGTTACCACGTGGGGTTGTGACTGGTTGAGGCCAGCGTGACCACGTGGGGTTGTGACTGGTTGAGGCCAGCGTGACCACATGGGGCTTGTGACTGGTTGAGGCCAGTGTGACCAGGTGGGGTTGTGACTGGTTGAGGCCAGCGTGACCACGTAGGGTTGTGACTGGTTAAGGCCAGCGAGACCACGTGGGGTTGTGACTGGTTGAGGCCAGGGTGACCGCGTGGGGTTTTGACTAGTTGAAGCCAGGGTGACCACATGGGGTTGTGACTGGTTGAGGCCAGCGTGACCACGTGGGGTTGTGACTGGTTGAGGCCAGCGAGACCACGTGGGGTTGTGACTGGTTGAAGCCAGCGTGACCACGTGGGGTTGTGACTGGTTGAAGCCAGCGTGACCACGTGGGGTTGTGACTGGCTGAGGCTAGCGTGACCCCGTAGGGTTGTGACTGGTTAAGGCCAGCGAGACCACGTGGGGTTGTGACTGGTTGAGGCCAGGGTGACCACGTGGGGTTGTGACTGGTTGAGGCTAGCGTGACCACGGGGGGCTTGCGACTGATTGAGGCCAGCGTGACCACTTGGGGCTTGTGACTGGTTGTGGGCAGCATGACCACGTGGGGCTTGTGACTGGTTGAGGGCAGCTTGACCACTTGGGGTTGTGACTGGTTGAAGCCAGCGTGACCACTTGGGGCTGTGACTGGTTGAGGCCAGGGTGACCACGTAGGGTTGTGACTGGTTGAGGCCAACGTGACCACGTGGGGCTTGTGATCGGTAGAGGTTAGCGTGACCACGTGGGGTTGTGACTGATTCAGACCAGCGTGACCACGTGGGGCTTGTGACTGGTTGAGGACAGCATGACCACGTGGGGTTTTGACTGATTCAGGCCAGCGTGACCACGTGGGCCTTGTGACTGGTTGAGGACAGCATGACCACGTGGGGTTTTGACTAGTTGAAGCCAGGGTGACCACGTGGAGTTATGATTGGTTGAGGCTAGCGTGACTCCGTAGGGTTGTGACTGGTTGAGGCCAGCGTGACCACGTGGGGTTGTGACTGGTTGAGGCCAGCGTGACCCCGTAGGGTTGTGACTGGTTGTGGGCAGCATGACCACGTGGGGTTGTGACTGGTTGAGGCCAGCGTGACCACTTGGGGTTGTGACTGGTTGAGGCCAGAGTGACCACGGGGGTTGTGACTGGTTGAGGCCAGCGTGACCACTTGGGGTTGTGACTGGTTGAGGACAGCGTGACTACGTAGGGTTGTGACTGGTTGAGGCCAGCGTGACCACTTGGGGTTGTGACTGGTTGAGGCCAGCGTGACTACGTAGGGTTGTGACTGGTTGAGGCCAGCGTGACCACTTGGGGTTGTGACTGGTTGAGGCCAGCGTGACCACTGGAGTTGTGACCGGTTGAGGCCAGCGTGACCACTTGGGGTTGTGACTGGTTGAGGCCAGTGTGACCATGTGGGGTTGTGACTGGTTGAGGCCAGCGTGACCACTTGGGGTTGTGACTGGTTGAGGCCAGCGTGACCACGTGGGGTTGTGACTGGTTGAGGCCAGCGTGACCACGTGAGGTTGTGACTGCAAGTTGACTAACTTGAGTGCATCATACACTCCACTGTTAACACCTGTCATCACAGAAGCATTGTCGGGGCTAATTGCGACAAGGTTTTGTAACTCCAACCCATTAATTTTCAAGGACTTCTTGATGGCATCACACATCCCATTAGCATTACAGTCAGTCAGCTCAACAAGATCCAAGAAAGTCATTACAATCTTATTCTTACTTTCAGAATAGAACTGGACAGCGATACCCAATAGTTTCGTTACCGTTATGTCATTACTTTCATCAGTTAAGAGGCCAAGCTTCTGATTGTCTATATCACTTTTTAAGTCTGTTGAAATGCGGGGCAATCACATTGCACACAACTACACTACACTTCCACCTTTTTAACTTAAAATTCTTGCATTCTTTACTGTCTGCAAATCCTGCTTTACATTGCTTACTGAGATGATGAACAACACGATGACAGCTGAGATGATCAACCACACGTAATGAACAGCTGAGATGATCAACAACACGTAATGAAGAACTGAGATGATCAACAGCATGTAAAGAACAGCTGAGATGATGAACAACATGTAATGAACAGCTGAGATGATCAACAACACGTAATGAACAGCTGAGATGATCAACAACACGTAATGAACAGCTGAGATGATCAACAAAAAATAATGAACAGCTGAGATGATCAACAACACGTAATGAACAGCTGAGATGATCAACAACACGTAATGAACAGCTGAGATGATCAACAAAAAATAATGAACAGCTGAGATGATCAACAACACGTAATGAACAGCTGAGATGATCAACAACACGTAATGAATAGCTGAGATGATCAACAAAAAATAATGAACAGCTGAGATGATCAACAACACGTAATGAACAGCTGAGATGATCAACAACACGTAATGAACAGCTGAGATGATCAACAACACGTAATGAACAGCTGACATGACAGACAACACGTAATGAACAGCTGAGATAATGAACAACACGTAATGAACAGCTGAGATGATGAACAACACGTAATGACCAATGTTCAGCAGTGAACAGTGACACATTTCCTTCAGCCTCCCGTGCATCATCACTGACTGTTTCAAACAGAATTGTTGTTTGTCTTCCAGTACTTAATAACTCTTCAGATGTCTTGTGTTTAGCAGATTGGTAGATCTAGACGAGCGGTGGATGGTATGTTCAGAAGCTGTTTCATGTTACATCATAGAAAACTGTTACCGCCCAACGTGGGGCTCGAACCCACGACCCCGAGATTAAGAGTCTCGTGCTCTACCGACTGAGCTAGCCGGGCTTATATACAACCTTGTTCGAGTGTATGTGTGTGTCTAAGCGAGGTTAATAACCACCATCATTAACCGCCTAACAACGCTGTATTATCAGCGATAACGTTCAATAACTGACCTGAGGTCACATGATAGATACATAAGGGGATTCGACCATGACCTTATCAACGTCCTGAGACCCCGGCTGATGTGTCAGGTTAGATAAGAGGCATAACATCCTCTCTGTCTGATGTTGTGAGAGTAAGACACTAATGGTTAGGAGGCAGCAAGTGTGTCTGGAGACACTCTCCTCTCTGTCTGATGTTGTGAGAGTAAGACACTAATGGTTAGGAGGCAGCAAGTGTGTCTGGAGACACTCTCCTCTCTGTCTGATGTTGTGAGAGTGAGACACTAATGGTTAGGAGGCAGCAAGTGTGTCTGGAGACACTCTCCTCTCTGTCTGATGTTGTGAGAGTAAGACACTAATGGTTAGGAGGCAGTAAGTGTGTCTGGAGACACTCTCCTCTCTGTCTGATGTTGTGAGAGTAAGACACTAATGGTTAGGAGGCAGCAAGTGTGTCTGGAGACACTCTCCTCTCTGTCTGATGTTGTGAGAGTAAGACACTAATGGTTAGGAGGCAGCAAGTGTGTCTGGAGACACTCTCCTCTCTGTCTGATGTTGTGAGAGTAAGACACTAATGGTTAGGAGGCAGCAAGTGTGTCTGGAGAAGGGTAGTAGGTGGTGGGGCCAAGCCTGGTGTGTTGATCAAGTAACATATGCAAGATAATGGTTGGTTGGTTGACCGGTTAGTGGTGGTTTAGGCCCATCAACTGCCAGGGTCACTAGACACGTGAACTGCAAGTTACAACTATCATGTCAATAGTCTTTAACTCCTTCAGGTTTTAATGATGATACCAATACCACATACACTATATATACCTGGCCCTAGACCCTTACATGGGTACATCATTGATTATATCATAGAACTGGTCTCCCTCGTACCATAATGATTTAAGACCAGTAGGTTTCCCTCGTACCATAATGATTTAAGACCAGTAGGTCTCCCTCGTACCATAATGATTTAAGACCAGTAGGTTTCCCTCGTACCATAATGATTTAAGACCAGTAGGTTTCCCTCGTACCATAATGATTTAAGACCAGTAGGTTTCCCTCGTACCATAATGATTTAAGACCAGTAGGTTTCCCTCGTACCATAATGATTTAAGACCAGTAGGTTTCCCTCGTACCATAATGATTTAAGACCAGTAGGTTTCCCTCGTACCATAATGATTTAACTGGCCAGAAGATTAACTGGCAGGCCGGGCAGGCCAGGGTTGGAATTGAAGTCTACCTGGAGGAGTCACGTGACTTCAGTTTATATTGTCTTCCGCTGCTTAAAGACAGACGAAAGACCAGCAGCTACACACTGGGTATATGTCTTTGCTCGCTCTTTATATAACAACTTATTTTCACATGTTTACAAGTAAATGTTATATCAAAATAAATTCTCAATTACGTTATACATGTCCTACTTGATCAACCTTCATACATATCTGCACCCTGGCCTCCAGGAACATTATTGGCTACACGTATTGTTGTTATGCAATTATCAAACTATTAACATTTGATCATTCTAATAGCAATCCATTGAGAAAATACTGTTATATTACCTATATTCCCTGGTGATTAATGATCAGAATAACCAGCTGTTTCTATCATCATTACTCCATTTTCAATATAATGCGTTGTATCAGGTACATACAGTCGCCACAATATTACCCACACATGGAAGACGTCACTGCCTATCCAGCCAAGCCAGGAGAGCTATAACCAGGACCCCACACCTGGGAAGGTGTCACCTGGTACACCGCTGGTCCGGCCGGTAGTGGCAAGATTTGGCTGGAGTCAAGAACAAATACCTAACTAAGGCTGTTTACCCAGGCCACCTCCCCTGCTTGCCTGCCCGACCACACCTGGGAAACATAAGCAACAGGTGAAGACACACACCCTGTACCACCTCACTGGCTACGTACGGTGGCAGCCTTGGTCACTCAGGTAAGAGTGCTCGTGACCGGTGTTGGGAGGAGACCGTCTACTGTTGACCAGCCTTACGTATACAGGAGGTGTGGGGTGGGTGGAGGTCGGGTGGTCAACACACAATGTTCTCGGGATCGTCAGAAGGAGGAGGAGGGTTCCTGGTAGTTAGTGGAGAGTTCAACGTGCCGGAGCTCAGTGCTGTCTGTAGTTGGTCGTGTGTAAAGGCTGGATCATCTTCTGTCATGAGAAACAATGTTTGTAAGTTACTGTATACAATTGTTATCCGTTGCTGAATAATGATTGTCTATTGTGAGAGTCACCAGGTCTGCACTTGACATTTTCTCAGAAACTATCATTTTCTGTACAGTTATGTTATTGTTATGTTCAACAAGTCTTCTCTTAGCAGTTTTTTGTTGTTGTTGTTGTTGTTGTTGTTGTTGTTGTTGTTGTTATCACAGTTGTTGTAGTTATTCTTTCTATTACGGGCCCTCGCTTCTACACAGCCGTTTTCAACTTGCCTAACAGGGAATTTCTTGTTTAGATATTCGTCAGGTCCTTGCCTGGCTCGGGCCCTTATCATATGGCCTCTGTAACACGTAAGTATGTATATCTGTTGTTGAATTTACTTGCTATTAGCAAGAAATGTCATTAAACCAGAATCTCTACCATTCGGTAAAACATACAAATCACGATATTTGCAACATGATAACATGTTTGACCATCAGCAGGTAAGGTCATCAAGCCGCACCATACATACGTCAGACAGTAACATCAGTTGTATAACAGGATGTATATATGTTGTTGGATTTAAGGGCTATCACCTAAAGGTCATGAAGCCAGAATGTGAACCATAACCACTTACGGGTGGAGTCCGGTAACACCTGTTATAGCATTATGTCTCAAACAGAATACAATAGTCAGTTTCAGTTAAGTATTCTGCACTTCAACTGATTAATGCTATGATAAGGATGAAGAGAATTACAAACCATGAATACTCATTGTAAGGATCACATCAAGGATGAAACATATATAACTAGAAGTGATGAGGAAACAAAGATGGTGAAATACCTTGACCCGCCCGGGATCACTAGCACCTGTGGCAATGGACACACCTTTGTAATGCTTGATCACTTACAACTGATCAACTTTAATACAAAGTCTTAGGTATTGTCCCTCAGGAAAACTTTTTATAAATATTTATAAAACACATATATATGTTAGATATACACTATCTCTAGAATATATCTTTACCTGGGACGTGTAACACTTGTGTGGATAGACACAACTTTGTAATGCATGATCCATTACACGAAATGAACTTCACTAACGAAGAGTTATACAACACGTCGTTGGAGAACATTAATCAAATACCTATACAGAATTTTTATGTTAGGTAAAAGACATTTCTTGATAGTAAACAAGAAATGATGAAAGAAAAGGCACATAGAGGTAAATATTTTGTTAAATTATGAAATACTTCTGCCTTAAACTAACTTCTTGTATTGGATTTATTTCTTAGATACCCACGTGATAATGCATTCTGTTCTTTATAATCATAAATGCTTATGTTTCTAACACGTTTTTATTATTTCTTATATAATCTTAAGGATTCAGGCTTAAATATCTTGGTTATGAACAACCATTATAATGCAACACAATACATATCTATCAGAAACCATTACCATTATGTTTGTACCAGATTCTTTGAGTCCACTGACAAGTGGCTCCGTGGTGTAGTGGTTAGCACATCTGCCTCATAAACAGTTGGTCCGGGTTCGATTCCCAGCGGGGCCTTTGTTTTCAGTATTATTTGTGATCGTAAATACTCGTAGGTAGTCTCTCTCTCTCTCTCTCTCGACAGGCAAGTTGATATGCACTGGGTAGGTGGGTGGGTGTGTGGGGTGCAGAGTGGCTCGCCGTCATATGGCAAGAACTTCATCGCTCTCACTCAGTCACGCAATCTACATTCATAGTGGCTGGCTGGAGAGAGAGAGAGAGAGAGAGAGAGAGAGAGAGAGAGAGAGAGAGAGAGAGAGAGAGAGAGAGAGAGAGAGAGAGAGAGAGAGAGAGAGAGGAGTTCTGCCTTAAGAGTTCATCTAACGAGATTTTGCCAAAGGCAGGGCAAGCGCGTAACGCTCTCCGCAGAAAAATAAGTTGTCACGAAGAAAAAGATCAAAGTGGTGGGAGTAAGGTGTTGTGATGTGTTAGGTCTGGGAAGGAGAGGTTGTATGTTTGTGGAGTGAGAGCCAGCAGACAACGTCTGGGTGAGACAGGAAGGTAAGAAAGCTGCCTGAGTCAGAGGAGTGGTAATTAACAGCCACTAAAATGCCACGTGCTGCCTGGAAACTGTAGTGACGTAAGTGACATGGGGGCCTGCATGGGTCTGCTGGTGGTGGCAGGGTTGTCGTCAGAGACCAAATATAAATGTTGATGTTGCATGACATTAAGGTGAGGCTGTTGTGTGGTGTGGCGGGAAAGGTAGTATAATATTGGAAGCTGGTAATGTGGTATCGTACTCAGGTATGAAGCTCTGAAAGATCTGTGTGGCTGAACACGACGGTGCGACCTTCAGGTATTATGATGGTCTGACCTTTGACCTGACCATTAAGGTTATACTTGCATGTATGTATGTAACCGTAAGTATGTTTTCCTTTGTCATTATGTGTTTACAGTATACATTTGACCGGCTGGTGATCTCAGTGGTGTCTGTGCTAAGGCCTGGCGTCAACCTTTGGACCTACAAGCATAAAAGAAAGTTCTGGAGGCAAGTGTAGAGAAGGAAATTCTTGTGAATATTTCGTGTGCTTCCATCATGCAGACCACAGTGTTGTTGGGTCAGGCTGGAGGTTTGGAGTGGCAAAGAAGAGACTGGACTTGATGACTTGTGTAAGGGGACGTGAGACTGACGTGGTACCTCTCCTCTCCTGCCTGACTCTCGTAGCAAGCCTCTCTCTCTCCTCTCCTGCTTGACTCTCGTCCCAAGCCTCTCTCTCTCCTGTCCTGCCTGACTCTCGTCCCAAGCTTTTCTCTCCTCTTCGGCCTGAGTCTCGTCCCAAACCTGCCTCCCATCTGATGATGATGATGATAGAAAAGTCCCTTCCAAGGAAGGGCGGGAGAAGAGAGGGGGGGGGGGGAAGAGCAAGAATTGTTAGAGGAAGTGAGGTTTAGAGGGAGGAAAAGAGCCAGGGCTTAACCCAGCTTGCATAGGAAAAATAGGATAAGCAGGGCGGAGATGATGAGTGGAGGCCAAGGTTTTATTTTAGTTTTTTTCTGTTTATTTCTTTATCAACTTATTCTATTTTATTTTTTTGTATTTTTCATTTCTATTATTACTATTATTATCATTATTTTTTTGAAGGGATATAGAAGGAGATGGATCTTATCTCTGGCAGATGGACACTGATTTGACCAAGGCGTTCCCCGCACAGACTTAGCAGCAAGATCTATAGAGTTTTTAGTTTTTAATATATTGGCGCTGGATGTTGTCCAGGTTGTATATCAAACATGTTACCTGGGTGGTCTATTCCCAGGAGATTGTTGAAGTAATCAATCCAGTGAGTATGATGTATTGGAAATCGCTCTACTTGTCTTTCAAACAATTTTCTCCAGTAGATGTTTAGAGGAGGGATTCGTACTCTCTCGTGAAGTTCTGTGTTCCTGATGAACTCGTGCCATTTGATGTTAAAAGCCCAACGTAGAGCATTGTTCTGAATGATTTGGAGTGCACGGATGTTGGATTTGGCTCCGAGTTCGAGAGCTGAAGAGGCGTATGTGATAAGATATGTGATAATGCTTTGTAGAGGTGCAATTTGGTTTTGAATTGCGCCTCTCTGAATCTATACAATTTTACGAACTCCGCTCTCGCAATAACCGATCTAGACTGTATATGTCGGTTCATTCTCAGGTATACATCATAGTTTAGGCCCAGGACAGTGTTGGTGTTTGAGATGGGAATGGGTAAATGTCGGTGTATACGGGAGTGTAGGTAGACATTACTTATGTTGTATCTCTGACGTACGTTAAAGTAAGATATGTTGAATTTGGCAGGATTTGATTTAATACTCCATTTTAACTCCCAAAGCCAAACGTTGTCAATTTCCTGTTGGGTTTTGCTGATTAAGTGTGTGAGGCTTACGGCTCTGATCAGTTGAGTAATATCATCTGCATATTGGAGAGTGATGGAGTCCAGGTGTATAGGATTGGGAAGATCATTTGAGTAGAGTGTGTAAAGAGTGGGGGCCAGCACGGAGCCTTGAGTTACACCGGCATTGAGGAAGAAGTAGTTTGTATAAATGTTTCTGTATTTGACTAGTGTTTTTCTGTTGCTAAGATAGTTAGAGAGAAGCTTAATGGTGGATCGTGGGAGCTGGAATTGGGTGCTTAGTTTATACCTCAATCCATCGTGTCACACGGTGTCAAAGGCTTTTTCAACATCTTTTGTGATGAGTGCGGTCATTTTGTGTGTCCGCGTGTTGTTTCTTATGTAGTTCGTAATGATGTTGAGTTCATCTTGTGTGGACCGATGTTGTTGAAAGCCAAACTGTTTGTGTGAGAGTAGGCTGTTGTTTGTTAGGTGTTGTCTAAGTCTGTTGTTTAAGATTCTTTCAAATGTCTTCCCAATGGACTCAAGTAGGCTGATGGGTCTGTAGTTCATGGGGTCTCTGTTGGATTTGTTGGGTTTAGGTATCATGGCGGCTGTTGCAGTTTTGATGACCGCGTGTAAATAGTCTGAGGCTAGTTGAAGAAGGAGGTTATGGCTCTAATAGTGTTGTCAGGGAGGTGAGTAAGTAGTTGGTATCCAATGCCTGTGTTACGTGGGGCTACTTTGGGCGATCTTAGAAGGAATTTGACCTCGCTCGATCTTATGGGAGTTGTGAGAAGGTGGTCGTGTGAAAGCGATTGGAGGTGTATGATCTGTTTTGGGTAGAAGTGACTGGGTCTGTTTTGTATGTGTTGTGTGACAATTCTAGTGTTTTCGTACGCCAGAGGGTGAGGGGGGTGAGGGTGAAAGATACCTTCCCAGTGTTTTTGAAAAATGTTGGCAATGTCTTATGGGTTATGGTATAGAGTGTTGTCGTCATTTAGCCCATTAAAGTCTGTTTTCGGTATTCCTTTGAGTTTTCGGATTCTGTTCCAAAACTCTTGAGGAGATTTGGTCCGGTGTTGTTCTGTTTTGGTGATTAGAGATTTCCAGTGTCTATTGTGGTCTTCTAGAAGGCTGTTGAGTGTGTGGTTTCGTAGGGATGTGAGGTCCTACCGTACTAGGCCCAAACGACGTCTGTTTTGTTCAAAGCGTCGACGGTAGCACGAGAGGAGTCTTGTTGTTTTGGTAGACGAGAAGAAGGAGTATCTTGAAGTAAATGAAGATTTGGGGATAGAAATGTTAGCTGCCTGTGTGATTGTTCCATGTATATGTTCTATTTTTGCGTCTATTAGTGTTATTGGGTGGCTTTCGTAGTTTGTGGTGTAAGTGCAGTTGGAGAGAGTGTCTTTGAAGCTATCCCAGTCTGATCTTTTGTAGTGGTAGTGTGAGGGTGATGGGACGAGGATAGGGTTAGACGAGAGACGAAGAAAGATAGGGATGTGGTCGGAACCACACAGTGGTCCTGGAGACAAGAAATTATGGAGATAATTACTGGCTCTGTTGGAGGAGACAAGGTCAGGTCTCCCTTTTCCTGCTGGGCCAGTGAAGACGGTGTGGAAGTAAGGTCCTAGAAAGTTAAGACGTTTGTAAGAGTATAAAGCGAATAAGTCATCACCATGAGAATTGTTTCTGCTGTGGTGGAAGGTTCTGTGTTGGGCATTGAGGTCAGCTAGAAGGTAGACTGGGATATGTGTATAATTAGATACTGTGTAGAGATCATGGAGTGGAATCGTAGTGTTGGGTCGAGAGTATGTAGTGCAGAAGATAATGAAGCCATGTATTGTGTTTACCTTAACTGCTAGAAAGTATTCGAATTACCATGAGATGGCGAGGTATTCGTGTTCGATGGTGTTGCATATGAGAATGGCGACTCCCTCGTGTCTACTGTCTGGAGACTGTCGTGATGTATACCCGTAATGTCTAATTTTGTATCCGTTGGTGATACATGTGCTGTTAAGTATCACGACATCGGGTCTCTTCTCTTCGAGGAGAGTGGCGATCAGATGACGGCCATTGTGATAGCTGCGCACGTTAAACTGTAAGATTTTTAGCATTTTACGACTTATGGAAGTTTATTGGCCTTCTGTGTCTATTGTTGACGAAGGCCACTGACGAAACGTTTGAGTGTTTCACGTGAATCATGTTTCTAGTCTTGGGTCGGGATCTATCTGGTGAGGGGTCAGGAGAGGGGAGAGGGGAGGGGAGAGGGTCATTGTCGACGAGTTGAAGGTCAAGGTTGACCGTTGGTGGGTTGTCTGGTGTGTCGGCAGGGTCAGTTGCTGGGGCTCCTCTGGGAGGGTTAGGTAGGGGACGGAGGGAGGGGGAGGGGGGAGGGGGGGATTGGTGAGTGGAGGTTCTGGGGGAACTGTCGTGGTGGTGGAAGCTGGGACGGTGGGGGTGGGAGAGGAATCGGTATTTGGAGAGACAGTAGGATTGTTGGTGTTGGGTTGGGGGGGTTGTGGATGGAGTTGTGTTAGGGGGTGCGGAGGGGGTATTGAAAGTTGGGAGGGTGACAGGTTGAGTAGTTGGGGGAGAGTTGGAAGTGTTACTGGGGGTCTCCTGGGATACGTTTTCGTTAGGGGTCAGGGTGGCGGACGAGACAGGGGTCGGTGAGGGATGGTTGGTGGCGGGGGAGCTGAGGAGTTCAGGTGGAGTTCGTACATTGGGTAGGTTGTTATGAGCAAGAAGCAAATCGAAAATTCTGATGAATTCCGACTTATCTTCCCCGCTCAGGAACAACGCTTTTAGGTAGCACGCATGCATCCTACCTTGTAGGGTGAGGAGGTCTGAAGAATTAGTAGTTGGGATAGGAGAAGCTTGGGTGGCAGGGGGAGGAGCAGCAGCAGCAACTGTTGCGTAGAGGTGAGGGTTTGTGGAAGGAGGTGAGTTGGTTTTTTGTGCCTGACGCACTGCGCGGAGTTGCTCTTTCTTACGTGGGCACAGTCCAGATACAGCAACGTGTTCACCTTTACAGTTGACACACTTCGCTGCCTGAGCCTTGCACTCACGAAAACCATGACCAGTTTCCGCGCATTGACTACAGGTTTGGTTGGGTTCTTTACAGTTCTTAGTCTCATGTCGGTATTTCAGACATTTGAAACATTGTTGTACGTCGAGATATTCATCTTTCTTCAGGGATTTTGCAGGCACAGAGATCATGGGGAACAGGACTCCCCGGGAGAGCAGGCGATCGGCCTCGGTCGGGTTTGAACATTGTATCTTTATTGATCTGGAGTTATTCGGTTTATAGACGTTGATGACATTAACGTCATTGTTTTCGCCATTGATGGCTTCAACAATCTCCGAAGGGCTGAGGGACAAGATAGATTCATCAACATTGTAGGCAATAATAGTACATCTAGCTTGAAGGGGCAGCGGTCCTGAACGATTTGGTAGTTTTTTTTAGCTAGTTCATCAAGGAGAGGCTTAGATAGGATTCTATCTAAATCACTATCTCTGCCCAAGCAGATCTTAAACTGATATTTGTTCGAGGGGAATTGAATGACCCTAGTAGGACGGATCTCAGTGGTCTTAAAGACGATGGCCAGGAGTTCGAACGTGGAAGGAGGGGGACAATCAGTTTTGAGGGATTTTAGACGTATGTCGGGCGGCATGTTGGTGGCATCAGTGTCCTAGTGCGAGAAAACGTGAGTGAGGGAGGCTCGACGGTCCAAGGTAGGGGAGAGGTAAGAGATAGTGTGAGGGTCTCCACCCCGTCAGGTGAGAACAGGTCCACTCCAGCCTCCACTCCTCAGGAAAATGAGTTTTCCAGAATGGGGTGGGGAAGCTGGGGTAGAGATTGCTCAAGCCAAACGGTCGAGAGATGGATGATGGATGATAAAAAATAGAAAATAAAAAGACATGTGAAGATGGAGTGGAGGCAACGCGGGGGTGTGGGGAGCAGCGAGGGTGGTGAGGGAACAGCCTGCCGGCGTCGTCACCGTAACGGTCTCCCGCGGGAAGGACCAACGCGGGAGGCAACGTTACAATCCACTTCTTTCTTCGGTCTTCTCTCTTTTGTCTTCTTTCTTCTGTCTTCGTGGGATCTGGCGGTTAATCCTCCATCAACCACGTGGTTAACACATGGCCGAGATGTCGTTAAGATTAACATATCTAACATAAAGATTTCTATTTTGCAGATGAATGTTTTACGTGTAGAAATTTGTAATATCTTCAATACCATAAAGATAATTGTGTCATTATCTATGTTGCAGGCTTTTCATCCGGGGTTTGCATACTGAAAAAAGTATTGTTTAGAGAAAAGTAATGTAATTATTATTAACACAAGGTTCATGGATTCTAAGTTATGAGTTTCTACTCTTCAAAATGTTAGCATCATCCGCTGAGAAAACTTTGAAAAAACAGACTTTTATTTTGTGTGATGAAAACTAATGAAAGATTATTTACATCTTCCTTAAGAATATTCTTTATGAGTCAAATGAAAGTATTTTGTTAGATAAAAAAACTTCAGTAACAACGAGAGATAAACAATCAATGATCATAAACTTTATCTTTGATGAATTAAAGTTCATCAAATGACAGATAAAGATTATTATATACAATTTCCAACAATCTTATTGACATCATAAAACCAAATATGATTCATAAATTTTTCAAATCATCAAAAGTAAAAAGAAGAAGTCGTCCGGAGGTGACTTGTTACCCCCGGCGTAAACACTTATAGGCGGAATCCGGTAACACCTCTTCAATAGCATGTGGAAGACAGAGTAGAGTGGCTAGGCTGTGGAGCATGTTCTCCACTTCAACTGACTAATGATATGTTAAGACAACACAAACCACATACATCCATTGTGAGGATGGAATCAGGGATGAAACATCTATAACTAGAAAGGTTAAAGATACAAAGATGGTGAAATACCTTTACCTGGGATCAGTAGCACCTGTGGTAATGTACACACCTTTGTAATGCTTGATCACTTACAACTGATCAACTTTAATACGAAACTCTTAGGTATTATCCTTCAGGAAAACTTTTTATAAATATTTATAAAACACATATATATGTTAGATATACACTATCTCTAGAATATATCTTTACCTGGGACGTGTAACACTTGTGTGGATAGATACAACTTTGTAATGCATGATCCATTACACGAAATGAACTTCACTAACGAAGAGTTATACAACGCGTTGTTAGAGAACATTAATCAAATACCTATACAGAATTTTTATGTTAGATAAAAGGCATTTATTACAAGTGAACATAAGAAATGATGAAAGAAAAGGACTTAGATGTAGATGTTTTATTAAGAGATAAAATATTCCTGCCTTAAATTGTCTCTCTTGTATTTGATTTTCTGTTAGATACAAACATGCTAATGTAATCTGTTCCTTATGATCATAAATGTTTATGTTTTTAAAACATTTCTATCATTTCTTAAGGATTCTGGCTTACAGACCTTGGTTCTGAACAACCATTATAATGCAACACAATACATATTTATCATAAACAAATCATTTATCACAATAACCATTATGTTTGTACCAGATTCTTTAAGTCCTCAATCACGTTTGTTAATATATAAGAAATTTTCTCCACATCTCAATACATAACATATATCTACACGTGTGGAAATATATGTATATGTTTTACAGTTTTTTCCTTAGCTTTCTTAATCAACGTACAAGGTATATGTCTAAAGAAAATACTGGATAAAATCCTAAGTTATGTGTGTGTGTGTGTGTGTGTGTGTGTATGTGTGTGTGTGTGTGTGTGTGTGTGAGCACACCTAGTGAAGATTAAGGGACGGGACAACACGAGTGTACAACTCTCTCCCGTAATACATAAATACTAATCACACACACACACACACACACACACACACACACACACACAGAGAGCGGCGCCAGGCTGGAGGCGGGGCATCGTGACGTCACAGGCAAGTCCCTCCCCCCGCCAGATCCAAACATGTGTTGTGTCTGGTGATGGCGGTTCAAGATTTCCCACATTAATATTGATCTTTATATTATCATCCACTCCCAAAGTCACCTGGCATTCTTGTGTTTCAACAACAGACGTGATATATGCAACACCAGGCAAACATTGTACCATTATCTGATAGGTTAATTGGTGCACAATCAAGAACCAGTGAATTTCATCGCCGCCATAAGTAAGTAAGGAAGGTGACTTTAATGATGATAAATACGACCTGGTATGGCTGTGTCTACACACTACCGCCATCTGGTCAACATTGTACATACCAACATTTAAACTCTGACATTCAACCACAAGGTTTAAAGTCGCTCATGAAAACGCGAACTTAAAATCTATCCATTCAACTCCGTCATTTATTCAGGAACATTTAGTATTCGAGCGTTATCATTTCAGCTGCGTTATTTGATCAGAGACTTTTAAACTACATTATATAAAGACAAACCTTGAAAGTATGTCATTTAAACGAAAATTTGTGCAAAGCGTCATTGAAACTTAAACTTTTGATCCCGTCAATAACTTTAAAATTCTCTCAAACAACTGCAAACTTTTAAACTCCGTCAAATTGCAGCTGTTTTAGGAAATGTCTCATTTAATTGAAAAATATTATAGTCACTTAATTCAACGATATCCTTTGAAGTCTGTCTTTATATAATGAACCATCAAACTCCGTCTCTGGAAATAAACATAAGCTTTAGTTCAGTTACTGGAAAGGAAGTTTGTACATTCTATTGAAGTCCATCACTTAACGCGAACTTTTAAATCCATCTATTTAGCTGGGCCATTCATTCCCTGGCTACCATTCATAATATGGCCTTTTAAACTCTGTGTCTACGATGTTCTGTTCACCGTTGTCCACAGTATCGAGATAGCACCAGGAACATAAGATAATGCTTCATACCCTCATATACATTCCTTACCTCTCATATGTAATGCAACGAAAGCACAGCCCACAGTCCACAACCAGGTCCTACAACCCTGTCCTTGGTTTACCCCATTTGATTCATATGTCCTGCTTCAGTTCACTGATAGCAGGTCGTCCCCTGTAAATCACATCGCCCCAGTTCACTTTATCCTATACACGCCTCTCACGTGACCTTGAGTATATTCAGGCCCTGATCACTCAAACTCTTGTTCACTTCCTCCATCCATCTCCAATATGGTCGCCCATTTCTTGTCCCCTACACTTCTGACACATGTATCCTCCTTTAACCTCCCCACACTCATTCTCTCCAAATGTCTAAACCATTTCAGTACACCTTCTTCTGCTCTCTCAATCATGCTCTATTTATCATCACACATCTCTCTTACCCTATCATCACTTACTGGATCAACCCGCGTCACACCACATGTTGTCCTCAGACATTTCATTTTCAACACATTCAATCTATCATCAAATCTTCCTCATACTGTCTCTACCTTCACTGCCGACTGACATCACTGTTCAAACTCAGGAATGTCTATACCATCTTTATTGTACCTGGGCCGCGCCCCAGCCATGTCCTCCTGACTAAATAGAGCCACACACACACACACAGGCACCAGCTGGACACAATACAGAACACAACACACACAATCCTCCTGGGTCCATCTCACACCACCTACCAAGATGTGCTCATCTGGCTGACCACGTCCACCCCACCAACACCACCAGCTAACCCCCTGCCCCACCCCCGGCACAATGACCTCTCTCTCTCTCTCTCTCTCTCTCTCTCTCTCTCTCTCTCTCTCTCTCTCTCTCTCTCTCTCTCTCTCTCTCTCTCTCTCCTCATCCCCCCGCACCGCCGTTCGTCAGTACACTCGACTTGTACCAATCACAGCTGGAACACAGAGATATAAGACCAGTTCTATACCTGTTATTGTGAACGTCATCAACAATCCAGGAACAAGTACACAAGCTAAGCAAGTAAACTGCTGCTCAGTTTTCCACTTATCGACTTAGTTAAGACAAACAAAATATCACCAGGTGTACCACAGTGTTGTGTGCCCGACTGACTCAGTAACATCATTACTGGAACTCCACCAGAGTTTGTGTTGTCGCTTACCCCTCCGGAGCCACAGTCGACCGACCTCACATAAATAGCAATTGATAGTTTGAGAAAAATAATGATTCCTGCCTTAAAGGTCAATAGTGAGGAATGGTCGGTCTTCAAGATTATTGCTCTGATGTTAACAAACATGGCCAAGTGAATCTTGTCATTTGTAGTAGAAACGTTAATTCTATTATGGAAGTGAGCAATGGAAGGAGTGATGCACATTGATCAGGTGGAGGAAGTAGGTGAGGTAAGGTGTGATGGTCAGTCACACCATTTACATGTTGGTCACAGGAAGAGTTTAGTAAACACTATCGTCTCTCACAAGAATGAACCAGGTTTGTTCTGGAGAAGATAAGAGGGAGGCACGCAGGGAGGGAGGAAGGGAGGCTGCCTAGATGGAAGAGGTCAATTATGGTAAGATTACTGGAATGATTGACATTATAATATCTGATGTAGGAATAATGAGCCTCATAGTTTGCCTGATCTTCGTAACGTTCATCACGATCACTTTATGTAATAACTCACAATGATATATAATCTCCACATCTCACACCCTCACTCATACTCTAGTTCTTTAATATAACACCAGTGCAAAACAAAATGGCTCAGTAACCAAAGATATTAGCGCCGTGTGCCTTAATTACTAATTCATCCTCATTCTTAATAAAAATAACAAGAACATTCATCTACCGAGGCTTCTAATGAATCTAATAGTCTATCAATGATGACATTTATATTCATCTTCCTTCAACCTTCTGAAATGTTAATCTTCTTTCATGTGTGACCTTAAAATCAGTTCAGGTTTTGCCACACTAAAACATTAAATTCATCAACTTGTTATTTTCAACTACTTTCCCATTCCAACTGAGTGGAGCAAGACAACCCTTTTTTATTGAAGGATAAGTTATGAAGGTTCACTTCTCTACTCTCGTCCCAAGCCTCTCTCTCTCCTGTCCTGCCTGACTCTCGTCCCAAGCCTCTCTCTCCTGTCCTGCCTGACTCTCGTCCCAAGCCTCTCTCTCTCCTGTCCTGCCTGACTCTCGTCCCAAGCCTCTCTCTCCTGTCCTGCCTGACTCTCGTCCCAAGCCTCCTCCGCCTGTCCTTCCTTTTTCACATAAAGTATCTCTCTTCCAAATCCTCACTTTCCTCACAAACCTATCTCATGTTCAGACTCCCTCATCCCAAGCCTCTCTCTCTGGTACAACCCAACCCTCATCCCAAGCCTCTCTCTCTGGTACAACCCAACCCTCATCCCAAGCCTCTCTCTGGTACAACCCAACCCTCATCCCAAGCCTCTCTCTGGTACAACCCAACCCTCATTCCGAGCCTCTCTCTGGTACAACCCAACCCTCATCCCAAGCCTCTCTCTCTCTCTGGTACAACCCAACCCTCATCCCAAGCCTCCCTCTCTGGTACAACCCAACCCTCATCCCAAGCCTCCCTCTCTGGTACAACCCAACCCTCATCCCAAGCCTCTCTCTGGTACAACCCAACCCTCATCCCAAGCCTCTCTCTCTCTGGTACAACCCAACCCTCATCCCAAGCCTCTCTCTGGTACAACCCAACCCTCATTCCAAGCCTCTCTCTGGTACAACCCAACCCTCATCCCAAGCCTCTCTCTCTCTCTGGTACAACCCAACCCTCATCCCAAGCCTCTCTCTCTGGTACAACCCAACCCTCATCCAAAGCCTCTGTCTCTGGTACAACCCAACCCTCATCCCAAGCCTCTCTCTCTGGTACAACCCAACCCTCATCCCAAGCCTCTCTCTCTGGTACAACCCAACCCTCATCCCAAGCCTCTCTCTCTGGTACAACCTAATGCTCATCCTAAGCCTCTCTCTCCTTCAAAGCCTCACTCTCCGGCCAAACATCTTGTGTTCAGCCTCTCTCATCCCGAGCCTTTCTCTCCTACAAAGCCTCACTCTCATCCCAGGCCTCCCTCTCCCTCCCTCTACACCAGCGGTATTTAAACATTTTCAGTGTTGCAGGTCCACATGAATTTGGGGAAGAATTAGAGAAATTATGGAACTCTTTATAATGTGTCCCATTATCACAATGTTGCTTGAAATCTTACAGTTGCACGTGCCGGGCTACCACAATAACCGCCACCTGATTGCCACTCTCCTGGAGGAGGAGGAAGAAGCCGATGTTGTGATAGTAAACATCACATGATGTATCACTAATGGTCATAACATCAAACATTATGGCTACACATCCCGACAATCACCAGACTGTGTGTGGCACAGCACGAAGGACGGAGTCGCCCGCCAGTCTTGTACGAAGCACAATACAATATCTCACTACTTCCTGCCGCTTTCAGTACTTTCTATCAGTCAAGATACTCACACTACGTACGTACGTACGTACATCGTTCTATTATCCTTTGTACATCTTCACAACTGGCGTTTTGCACCTTATCTGAATGAGTCAGATCAAATGATTATCAAGGACACAGAACACATAACATTTGTCCACTGTCTTTTTTCTTTCATACTTTATTTTTCATATTTGTTTGCCATTTCCCGCAAGAACAAGGTAGCGTCAGGAATAAGTGAATGAATCCTAGAGGGAAACTTAGTTGGGCTCCTTCCTCTATTCCTTCATTTGAAAAGTAATACAGAAGGGGAAGACTTCCAACCCCCCCAGTTCCCAACCCTCGGTCGCCTTCCACGATATGCAGAAGATACGTATGCAGACAAATAGACAGACAGACAGACACACACACACACACACACACACACACACACACACGGAGTAGCGCCGAGAATGGATAAAGGCAAGCAAGGTGAGAATATGTACATGTGTATATATATTCCTATGAGTCCACATGGAAAATGAAACACGATAAGATACCCAAGTGCACTTTCGTGTAATAATCACATCATCAGGGGAGACACAAGAGAGAAATATAACAGTCATTTGATATACATCGAATAGACGTAGCTAGGACGCCATATGGTAAACATGTGATTGTCCAAGACAGACAACGAGTGTATCATAAACTTATAATTTTGCAAATTCCATCAACAATAAAGTTATCTAATTTGTATAGACCATCACTAATATTAAGATTATAATTCATCGTGTATTTAATAAAAGAAGATTCAATGATATTTCTCGTGGTAATAGAGTCAGAGTTAATAACTGAGATGGCATTACTCCAGTCAATACAATGATCATAGTTTTTAACATGATTAAACAAGGCATTTGATTCTTGTCCCGTTCTTATACTATATTTATGTTACTTAAGTCTAACAGAAAGATCCTTACCAGTCTGCCCAGCATAAAATTCATCACAATTTCCACATGGCACTTTATAGATGCAACCAAGAGAATTTTCTGGTGAATTCCTGATTAAGATATTGTGTATAGTATTATTGTTGCTAAAGGGAACATTTAAGGCAACATGTAAGATGCGGCCCATCATCTAGGGCCGAAAGCAACTCAACATTCGCCCCCAGCTAGATAGTGGCACGTACCAGGAATCACTTAATTAACTAAAGTAATACAACAACAACAACAACAACAAAGACAACAATAAAACAAATCAATGCGTCCAAAAATCTTTAACAGAACAAAATTGTGCACATTTGTATAAAATAACAAGAAAAACATTGCTACGTAATAGAATTGTACACATTGGTATAGAATAACAAGAAGAAAAACATTATCAAATAGCAAAAAAAGTCTATAAATGTTACAGCAAAACAACATAGTCATAAAATCAATAACAAAAATACTTATCTAAATAAAGACAGGAAACAGTAGATACAGAACATGTTTTGTTATATAACAAAGAATTCTCAAAACAATGCACATCAAACACAAGAAGAAATTCTTAACGAAGACAAAATAAAACAATTTAGAAAGATGCACATTAACAACCCAGTCTGCAATTCAGTGAAATTCTCTATTTCTTTTTCAACAGAGGAATGTGGTACATTACACAGAGGTAGCCAGTACGATGGTGTTGGGAATGGCTTGGTAAACACCACTACTGCCTGCCTGTGGTCACTCCCTTCTGCATTACCACATGAAAATGGCCCAGGGTCATCCTCAACACTGCTCATCTGATTTAGTTCAAATACAAGTTATAAATCACTATACTACAACTACAGCAACGAAACTAAACTCACTACAAAGTTATTAACTATAGAATACAAACGAAATAATATTACAAACACGAAAAGTATTGAAAACACACACACAGCGGAGCAAAGTCATCTTGCAATTAACTTTTAAATCAAAATGTCGGTGTTGATGTAGTGACGTCACAACGAGGCCGCCAGTAAAACCAGGCGATTAGAAAACTTGTTCTTGTGTGAGACACAACTTTGCCACGATACCTCCGCTCTACCTCAACCAATTAGAAAACTCGTTCTTGTGTGACACACAACTTTGCCACGATACCTCCGCTCTACCTCAACCAATTAGAAAACTCGTTCTTGTGTGACACACAACTTTGCCACGATACCTCCGCTCTACCTCAACCAATTAGAAAACTCGTTCTTGTGTGACACACAACTTCGTCACGATACCTCCGCTCTACCTCAACCAATTTCCAGGAAATTTTCGGAAGAAGCATATATTTTGTATTACATATGATTGTTAAATTATCAAAATGCGATGCATATACCCTTTAACTCTCTCTCTCTCTCTCTCTCTCTCTCTCTCTCTCTCTCTCTCTCTCTCTCTCTCTCTCTCTCTCTCTCTCTCTCTCTCTCTCTCTCTCTCTCTCTCACAGAGAGAGAGAGAGAGAGAGAGAGAGAGAGACTGCACAACCATATTGCCTCCATATGTACTGAGACTCACAACAGCGATACGCCTTACTTGTATATGGTTCATTCAGACCAGACGAGCTTAGCCCACCTGGACAGACGTGAGATGAGACGCGGAATATGACGGTAACATTACCATGTCACGACAGCCACCGACCCACCGGTGCACCACGGATCAGGCGATGCAGAAACGGGCAGCATGATGACGACCCTGGCTGCACCTGGACACTGAGGACGTCCAACATGATGACGACCCTGGCTGCACCTGGACACTGGGGACGTCCAACATGATGACGACCCTGGCTGCACCTGGACACTGGGGACGTCCAACATGATGACGACCCTGGCTGCACCTGGACACTGGGGACGTCCAACATGATGACGACCCTGGCTGCACCTGCACACTGTGGACGACGATGACGAAGGGAGACTCTTCAAGCAAACCTCATCATAAGTTTACAAGGACGACCTCTTTGTGTTTTCTGTCATCCACTAAGGAATATTTGTCAAGCGTTTGGTGTGTCCACAACTGTTTTATACCTTCGGAGTTGTATTTCTTCCTCTCGTGTATCACTAACATTGACTCTCGGGTCGCCTGAGTTTCACTACAACGAAATTCGCAGACGTTACTAAAGGTGAAACGTAAGACCACGTCAGGTAGTCAACAGATGCGACAAATTGACATAACTATCGTAAAATGGTACATTGGATTGTGTTTCCTGCTTGTTTAATTCTTGCTTTGTTTGCATTAACATTTGTCTATTGATTTATAGATTATGGCTGGAGGTAACCATTGTCAACTCTTCATAATCAATGATGGTCTGTGGTAGGTTTACTCCCTACACCCATCATCCTTCTTGGTTCCAAATCTATTTCAGGCCACCCAGACCACTGTTGCCTTGTGGATGTACCAATGTGACCCTATGTTCGTACAATTGTTCTTAAGCCCGTTTCTTAGGCAGTGTTACCTCTGTGTTTTGTGAAAATTGTCTCCTTACCAGCGAGTATTGTAAGAAAATGGTTTAATAGTCTACCTTGCAACTGCATCAGCTACTACAGATAATCAGAAAGTGTAAACATTCAGCGGTTCATGAATGCCAAGCGGTTGTTCAAGCCAGGCAAAATGTGTGGATGACCTTGACGTAGTAAGCAATGTGTTGATGAAGTTATGGCCAGTGGTGTGGCGAGGTAGGGTCTGGGCAGGCAGGACACGATTGAGTGATGTTTCGTATCGTCAAGCCTCATTCCTTCCCTTGTCTATGTTTTACTTTTGATGACATTCATAGAGAATGCAGCTAAGGAGTTACGTTTTCTATACACAACATAGATGCTATTCGTTTTTACAAAATCGTAGTTTACTTGCAAACGGTAAAATCACTCATATGTAGCTTTGCCAGGTTTCCTCCTAAATTTGTTCTCCATACTAGATTCATCATACGTCAACGTAACAACTGAAAACAGAGATGGTCACGAAGTACAAAGATTAAAAATGATGAAAGGCTTTGATAATCTCGATCTAACAAATTACCTAAGGCTAGATCTTCTGATCTAAGTCGTATTAATGGATGCAGTCTGGTGGGAAAACATTCTACCTTCACTGAGGCCAAGTGTTATTTGCTCAACCTAATTGTTAACATACAGACTGATGATTCCCCTGCAACTTCCATGGTATACACACTGACCAACTTGGCAAGTGGTACACCGAGTACAACGCCACACCTCCTGACTCCTTCCCAACCCACATGATGAAGGTCATGGACAACTTGTATGACCGCTACCTAACATTACCTGGTCCCAAGATGACATTAACAATTATTGATAAATTCTATCTTGCTTGAGAGAACAAAATCTTTAATACTAAAGAATGATGGAAAGAAAGAGCAAGATAATATCTTGGTGGATAAAGTGTGTTGATCACCGCAGAAAAAATTGAGGATACAACATAGAATAGAGAATTTGTCTCTGATGATGCTCTTGCCTCCTCTGACGTCCACATGTTATCCACATAAACACAGTACTTTACTACAGTACATACAGTAATATCAGTCGTAACAACACTATGTATATAGTCGTGATTACCGTAACATGTGAGTGGCAAGATTGGATGACGTAACGTAACAATATCAGACTTTATCATTCTCAATAGTTTAGATGGATCATGTAATATTTGGCGTTGCTTCATGTTTTATCAGATGATAAAATGATGGCTGGTCTAATGACCTTCACAAGTCAATGGTCATTAAATCCAACACAGCAACCAACCACTCAGGATGACCAGGAGGGAGCCACCTGGTGCAGACCAAGTGTACCAGCCTGGTGGAGAGGATCAACTGCTCCACCTCAGGATAAGAGCTGCTCAAGTTCTGTAGTGAGGGACACTCCAAGTGGCATGTGAAACTACCAGTCTTAGTTATAAACTACCGCCCGGCTGGCCGGTGGGTGGCTGTGGCCAACATGAACCCAGGGGCTACACACCGCCCACTGACCTGACCACCGGCCGGTGGGTGGGTGTGGCCAACATGAACCCAGGGGCCACACACACCGCCCACTGACCTGACCACCGGCCAATGGGTGGCATTGGCCAACGTGAACCCAGGGGCTACACACACACACACACACACACACACACACACACCGCCCACTGACTTGACCACCGGCCGGTGGGTGGCTGTGGCCAACATGAACCCAGGGGCTACACACACACACACACACACACACACACACCGCCCACTGACCTGACCACCACCAATGTGACTTGACCACGTGTGGCATGTAGCTCATCCTTGGACAACATTAATCAAATACCTAGACAGAATTTTTATGTTAGATAAAAGACATTTCTTGAAAGGAAACATAAGAAATGATGACGAAAGATAAGGGACGCTATTACAGGTAAATATTTTGTTAAAATATGAAATACTCTTCCTCAAACTAGCTCCCTGTACTATATTTTCTTTTACATACCCAGAGGAAAATATATTCTGTGGTTAATCACAATAAATGTTTATGTTTAACAGGTTTTCTATTTCTGATAGTATTTCAGTGATTCAGGTTTAAAAACCTTGGTTCTGAACAACCATTATAATACAACACAATACATATTTATCATAAACAAATCACTTATCACAATAACCATTATGTTTGTACCTGATTCTTTACGTCCTCAATCACGTTTGTTAATAAATAATTTTTCCGCCACATTTCAATACATAACATATATCTACACGTGTGTAAATATATGTAAATGTTTTTATAAATTTTCCTTTGGCTTTTATAATCAAGGTGTAAGATATCCGTCTGAAGAAAATACTAGATAATATTATAGGTTATATGTGTGTGTGTATGTGTGTGTGTGTGTGTGTGTGTGTGTGTGTGTGTGTGTGTGTGTGAGCGCACACACAGGAGTGAAAACATATTTTACATTTACAAGGTTAAGTGACGGGGCAACACGAGTGTACAAATCCTTCCTCAAAAGACTCACGTGATAATGATTAAAGTGGTACACACACACACACACACACATACACACACACACACACACACACACACACATACACACACAAACACACACACACACACACACACACACACACACACACAGAGCATCGCCTTTAATTTTTGATGTAGATTGATTTCCTATCTTAGTTTCGTCTACGGAATTCTACATCTTCAGTTCAGCACACCATTGTGGTAATGAAGGGAAAGTCACCACATTTACAAGCCGAGTGCACGTAGCTTATCCCACATCGTTAGAGAGAAAACTTCCTGTGTTTGAATTAATGAACGGGAACAGAGAAGACAAAAATTTTTCTACACATTTATTATACAACTATACAATTTATATTATATACATTACCACATTTCTTGCACTTTCCATCACAAATTTGCTGAGGTAATAACCTTGTACTTACCATTACCTTACAACCTTAAGGATGGTGGTCTACAACACCTCTAGATTGATGGAGAAAACGAAAAGTTTCGTTTTACTATTAAGACCACAGAAATACGGTAATTCCACTTCACTACCACTAACTACTAGTTATTATACTTGTTGATTTTCGCGGCTAAGATTTTCATCCTCTGAGCGAAGCCATACAATAATCGTCCTTATGTACTCTGAGCATTGGATAGCCTCCTGATGATCAAGATTGCTGTTTTGGTTGTCCGTTTCCCTTGTTACTGCTGCGCCTCACTGCACACCTTACATGAGTGCCTTCCACAGTATTAGGGACAGCTGCTGGGCCTCACTGTAGCTACTTCTGGGACGGTTGCCAATCTTCCTCGTATTCCCTCATGACCACAGCGCCAAACCGACTCCCGCCATCAGGCCGAAACGCACAAACATTTCTGACAAAATTGAGACAACCACTTTCGCGTCAGTTTTGACACCAAGTGAATTTAAACGACAATTACGCTCAAGATGCTTGGTTTTTCGTTCATGGATTGAACCGAAGCAACCAACGATGGTTGCTACTGCCCAATCCATGAAGTCCCCCCCACCACGGAAAGGTAACCAAGCTTCGGGGGGGATGGGTGTTTACCCTGACGCCAACGGAGAAACTCAATACAATATTTTTATTATAACTTTCCTTAATCTTGAAAAATGAATCAATCAGACGGACCAATAGCCCCAGTCATATGAAGATTGGCTAACCGAATGTATATCGTTGTCAGTCCTCCTAAAACTTGTATATTTTCGGTCATTAGAGCATCCATCTATTCATCTCATATAAGTGTTGCTAGGACAGTTGTCTATTAGTGCAGAGATCTTTTCCTCGGTAAAGAAAGTGTAGCCGGACTCCGCCCTCATGAGGTTACTGCACGACAGCAAAGATCACCCTTTGGTAGGCTGTGCTATAGGCAGCACAGCTCCGTCAAAGATCTCACTCCATAAGTGAACTTATATAGATTCCTTTTTTAACATTTTGTCTGGTCTATAAGGAACTCATCAGTTCTTCTCCAGTGAAAGCAAAAAATCATCGAGAAATTCATTTGCTTCCTCAATACCAGGATCTTGTGGCTCTGTGTGGGGGACGGGGCTGGTGGGCTGTGTGTCTGGCTGTGTCTGGGGAGCGGGGCTGGTGGTCTCTGTGACTGTCTGTGTCTGGGGAGCGGGGCTGGTGGTCTCTGTGACTTGCTGTGTCTGGGGAGCGGGGCTGGTGGTCTCTGTGACTTGCTGTGTCTGGAGATCAGGGGAAGTCTTGGGTATAAATTTCAATATACTGTGAGCGATATCGTCTCTCAACCGATTCCTCTCGATCTTCTCTTGCACGGCCTTCATGATACGTTTGGGCGGCTTTCTCCATTTTCTTTGCATTTCAGTTGGTGATCCTGCGCCATCGAGCCACATGATACCAGAATAGTATCGTTCCTGTTTCCCAACGGGTCCAATCTTGGTGTCACACATGATGCCGAGTGAACCCAAATGGCGGCCGATGTTTACGTTGGAAGCCACGGGCTCGTTATGTATCTTGCAGTAACTTTCATACCGTTGCTGCAGCTCTTTCCTGCTGATAAGGTACCGCTTCATAGTAATAGTCTTTCCCTTCATTTGAACGAAGGTATTCATGAAACTAACAAAGGAAGCCTTTCCTTTGTAATCCCGTTTGTAGTAACAGAAAGCCATTGAAGACGTGGACTGGGTCAGGCGAAGTTACACAGACTAACAAGATAGTCCTATAATCAATGGTCCTGTATCAGCACTGAACTCGAGATACGTCAGAACGACAATTTCAACCCAGGGCTGGAGGGCCAATTGATGATATTCTCACGTCTTGCTCAACCAAGTAACCTCGGTTAGACCTTGTTTATATTTAAATATAGTAAAGTTAATATAGTGAAGCTTGATGATTCTATTTGTAAGTTGCAGTGTAGTTGATATAAGGTTCACCTTTCAGATGGGTTCCTGATATACCGACTTACATTCAGATATATATAATATATATATATATATATATGTATATATATATATATATATATATATATATATATATATATATATATATATATATATATATATATATATATATATATATATATATATATATGTATATATAGATAGATAGATAGATAGATAGATAAATAGATAAAGGCCACTGATATTGAAAACCAGATAACCATGAGGATATAGTGAAGATAGACTTTCATTAAGATAGAGTTCAGTGCTGTTGAAAGTGGGTTGACTACAAGGATGTAGTGAAGATGGTCTTTGACCAAAAATACGTTAGTGATATTGAAAGTAAGATGATTATGAGGATGTAGTGAAGATGGCTTTTAACAAGATAGAGGTCAATGATATTAAAAATGAGAGAATAATACGGATGTAGTCAAGATAGTCTTTGTCTAAGATAAACGTCATTGATGATGAAAACAAGATGACTGTGAAGATGTAGTGAAGATAACCTAAAACCACATAAAAGCCATTGATAGTCAAAATGATTGTGAGGATGTAGTGATGATGGCGTTTGACCCATGATAAACGCCTGTATTGTTGAAAATAACATGATAGTCCAAAATAAAAACTAACAATCTAATGAGATAATCAATTCAAAAGCAACGGTAAGCAACTAGAAATAAAAGGACCTAGAAAGTCCAACAAGTAACACCTAAACGATAAAAAATAAACAACCAAAAAATTAGATGGAATATTTCATATTTATGTCCATAATTTTGTTTATATATAAATACATATATATATATATATGTGTATATATATATATATGTGTGTATATATATATATATATATATATATATATATATATATATATATATATATATATATATATATATATACATATATTGTTACGGAACACGTGTGTTTGTGCTCACATGTTCGTGTATATAACGTGTGTGTGTCCTTGTGTATGTTATTTCTTATCAGGACGAGGATTAAGGCCTCCCTCTGAGACGTCCTCGGAACGTCAGTTCACACCAAGCATTAGGCGTAATACTTTAATTTTATTTTGAAACCAGATGGTCATTTGTCCTTGAGCACCCCGACCCTTCCCCAAGGCGGGGGGGGGGGGGGGGGGGGGGGGTAAGTTGTCATCAGCTGCGGAATATTTCGCCACCGTACTGGACATGTCATCGCTGCAGGCTTACCAGAGGGAGGGTGATCTACGCAGTTTTGAGCTACGCATTCTCCAACCAATCGGAACATTTCTGAGGCTCATAGCCAATCAAAATGTAAGGTTGTATAGCTAGCAGGGAACGCTGGTCTTTACTGTAATATATACCCATGACACCCGCTGAGTCTCTCTCTTTCTAGCTCAGCGAGGTAAGTGGTCCACCCCTGCTGTAAGTTCTGCTGTGTTGTAAGCCTGTAAGCCCTGCTGTGCTATAAGCCCATTACCCAAGTGTTGTGCTGTAAGCCCGTTATAATTATCAGTGTAATGTTATCGAAGAACTGCCTTAGAGGAAAGAGAACTCCTGGCTTGAAATCTTATCTGGAATGTTAAGTCATGTACGAATGTTATCTCAAGTCAATGTTAACTCTTATGATCAGTGTTAACGTAATGTTTCATGCTTGATTTATGTGCCTATCTTTGTACACTTGAATTCTTTCATTATAAGTAGATTTAATGTAATGCTGGTCTTTAATTCAATCCCATAACATTATTATTGTGTTATCCTGAGTTGTGCAACTTGACAAATCTATAACGTCCTTGCAAGACAAGGAACAGTAGTATTTGTAACATATGTTACTGGCGACCTTACCTGAATAAGTGTTGAATTCGTAACATATAAATTGGCGACCTTGCCAGGATATTTCTTGCCTTAACGGAATCTCTTTCCTTGATTCGTTAGTCATGTCGTTGATCAGTGTTGACAATACCGCTCAATCATTAACGTCGGTCAAAGTCTCGATCCTTCCCCATATCCCTAGTGATATTAATGTTGATCTCAGTTATTGGCGAAAGCAGCTAGAGATAGCTAAGGTCAATGCACAAGCACAAGTGCAAGTACAGAAGGAGCAGACTGAACAAGCTAGGTTAGCTCTCGAACGTGAAAGACTTAGACTTAACGCTTCACCATCAGGACCAGTGTCGTCCCAGTTACATCTCGTACCGAAGTTCAGTGAACTTGACGCGGGCAGGCATTCAAAGGGCTACGACGGCAGAGGGAGGACCAATGATTATGTAATCCCACCTGAATCTGCTACCTTGCCAGTAACTCATGAAAGTAAGGGGAAATACTCCAACAGAGTTAAGAGTTGTTTTTATTGTGGCAAGGCTGGGCACCAGGTGAGGGATTGCTGGGCTCGAGAGAAGGAATTTAGAGATTCTACCGTGAGTAGACCGGTGAATCTCGTCTCAACTTTAGGGCCACTTAGTAAAGTAGGTGAGGCTGTCCCTGCTCTTAGGAAAAAGAGGGGTTGCGAGAGAGTAGTTAAGGATCCGTTCTGTGGGAACTACAATGCGTTCCTGTCTGAGGGCTATGTTAGTAGATGTGGTGTAAGACGAAAAGTGACCGTATTACGGGATTCTGGTGCGCTACAGTCCTTAATGTTGGATGGCTTGGTGCCGCGAGGAGAGTTTGGAGACCGAGTCTTGCTAGATGGACTGTCGGGTTCCAAGGAAGCTCCACTAGTCGATGTGAGGGTAGAAACAGATCTCTTCACGGGCCATGCTCTCATAAGGGTTGTAGATAGGTTACCTGTCTCAGGTGTGGACTTTGTGTTAGGCAGTGACCTAGCTGGTGGGAATATGAACCCAATGCCGGTGTTGCCTACGGGCCCGGTGGAGTCCACGGAGGCAGTGCAGCTTGAGGCAGAAGTACCAGAGTTAGTCTCCAACCACGATGATGCCAGGTCTATGACAGCTGGCACGGCAGGCCGTGTGCCTGAGGACATAGCCGTTGAAACGGAGGAAGTGAAGACCAGCGAGAGGAGGCTGTGTGATTCCCTCTCCCCTGGTATAGACTCCGTTGAAACGCAGGAAGTTAAGACTCTCCCCCCAACTGAGACCAACGAGAGGAAACTGTGTGATACCCTCTCCCCTGGTGTAGCCTCCGTTGAGACAGTGGACCTAAAGACTCTTCGTGAGAGCGAGGCCAGCGAGAGGAAGCTGTGTGTTACCCTCTCCCCTGGTATAGCCTCCGTTGAGACGGCGGACTTAAAGACTCTTCATGAGAGTGAGGCCAGCGAGAGGGAGCTGTGTGATACCCTCTCCCCTGGTGTAGACTTCGTCAAGACGAAGGAAGTGAAGTCTCTCCCTACGAGTGAGTCTAGTGAGAGGAAGCTGTGTGATACCCTCTCCCCTGGCGTAGACTCCGTTGAGACTGAGGGTTTGTCTCACACCCATTCAAGAGAGAAGACTCTCCCTGAGGATGAAATTAGTGAGGAGAAGCTGTGTGATACCTCCTGTGCTAGTTTCGAGTCCGTACAAGAGTCAGTGGGTGAGACTGAGGATTTGTCTTCTGCCCATTCAAGAGAGACTCAGGAAGGAAGGACAATATGGCCAGACAAACGATCTCGATCAAGAAGGTTTGAGGCGGGTGACGAGGTGTTGCTTCTACTACAGCAGTCAGGTCAACCCTTGGTTGTCCTTTCTAAGGGTTCCTACACCATTATCTGGAGTGTAGGAGACTCAAATTACCTTGTCTCTACCCCTGATAAGCGCAGAGGTCGGAGATTATGTCACGTCAACATGCCTAAGCCATATTTCAGTCGTGATCCTCCACCCTTGGAATCGATGGTGCCAGTCTGCATCATCTTACGTCCAGCAGTAGCCGTGTGTGACGAAGTCGACGACGTAGCTGCGAGTGCCTCGAAGACTTGGGACCCGGGCGGAAGCGTGAGAGAACTGAAGTGTTGCTTGTATATAGTTGGGTACTATAGGATGTTCATTGTAAATTTTGCAACAGTCGTAACCCCTCTGACAGATTTGTTGAAGAATGATATCAGATGTTGGGAATGAGCAGTGTGAAACAGTCTCTCTTTTTAGTTAGGAACCCTACTTTTCAACTGTTTTATTTTGCAGGCTCCAACCAGATTAGCTGTGAATGCCGCCAGTGTTGTAAAAGCTGGAAAGGTCCCCATGCAGGAGGACGGAAAGAAGGTTGAGCCCAAACAGATAGCCCCACCATGAAGAGGGAACTTTTGTTTTGCTATTTGTATTGTAGCGCTTTGTTTATGTGTTATTCAAGCAATCATAGAAGTAACCTTTGTTTTCCTATTTGTATTATAACACTGTATATTTGTGTTCTTCAGCCAATCAGAGTGTACTAACTACCAAACCTTTCAAAATGTTCACAAGTTATGGGAACGGAGTCAATATTAAATACATGGGCCTTGTTATGTACAATTTTTACGTTACATTATTTTCAGCACATCTTATGTGTTAACAGATTGTGTTAGCTGATTGTTTATCCCGCTCTTAAGAAAATTCCTCTTCCAGGAATTTTCTCCTTTAAGGAGGAGGGTGTTACGGAACACGTGTGTTGTGCTCACATGTTCGTGTATATAACGTGTGTGTGTGTCCTTGTGTATGTTATTTCTTATCAGGACGAGGATTAAGGCCTCCCTCTGAGACGTCCTCGGAACGTCAGTTCACACCAAGCATTAGGCGTAATACTTTAATTTTATTTTGAAACCAGATGGTCATTTGTCCTTGAGCACCCCGACCCTTCCCCGAGGCGGGGGGGGGGGGGGGGGGGTAAGTTGTCATCAGCTGCGGAATATTTCGCCACCGTACTGGACATGTCATCGCTGCAGGCTTACCAGAGGGAGGGTGATCTACGCAGTTTTGAGCTACGCATTCTCCAACCAATCGGAACATTTCTGAGGCTCATAGCCAATCAAAATGTAAGGTTGTATAGCTAGCAGGGAACGCTGGTCTTTACTGTAATATATACCCATGACACCCGCTGAGTCTCTCTCTTTCTAGCCCAGCGAGGTAAGTGGTCCACCCCTGCTGTAAGTTCTGCTGTGTTGTAAGCCTGTAAGCCCTGCTGTGTTATAAGCCCATTACCCAAGTGTTGTGCTGTAAGCCCGCTATAATTATCAGTGTAATGTTATCGAAGAACTGCCTTAGAGGAAAGAGAACTCCTGGCTTGAAATCTTATCTGGAATGTTAAGTCATGTACAAATGTTATCTTATGTTCAATGTTAAACTCACTTTTAATGTTAACGTAATGTTTCATGCTTGATTTATGTGCCTATCTTTGTACACTTGAATTCTTTCATTATAAGTAGATTTAATGTAATGCTGGTCTTTAATTCAATCCCATAACATTATTATTGTGTTATCCTGAGTTGTGCAACTTGACAAATCTATAACGTCCTTGCAAGACAAGGAACAGTAGTATTTGTAACATATGTTACTGGCGACCTTACCTGAATAAGTATTGAATTCGTAACAATATATATATATATATATATATATATATATATATATATATATATATATATATATATATATATATATATCTTTCTTTCTTTTCTTTCGTTCATGTTATTTGCCATTTCCCGCGTCAGCGAAGTAGGGTTAAGAACAGAGGACTGGGCCTTTGAGGGAATATCCTCACCTGGCCCTCTTCCTGTTCCTTCTTTTTGAAAATTAAAAAAAAAAAAGAAGAGGGGAGGATTTCCAGCCACCCGCTCCCTCCCCTTTTAGTCGCCTTCTACGACACGCAGGGAATACGTGGAAAGAATTCTTTCTCCCCTATCCCCAGGGATAAGTAATCATCTATTCACCCATATATCCATAGCACCTCATAAAACACATTTCTGCACAAGTAATTAAATAATAAGTAATCAATCCATTATATAACCTCTTTGTCGTATACCCTCCCTATTATCTATAATAAAATAATAAAATCCTAAATACCTGTAAATAAAAGGGAACACTTGAGCTTTCACCTTGACTTTCTATTGCTCTGGTAATTTTCGTCCCACAAAGGGGCCCCTGAAACCAAAATATGCCTATCTACATAAGAAAAAGGTACAACATTCTTTTTTTTTACAAAATCCAGGAGCATTACTTTTTTCCATTACTTTGTAATTAGCTTCAAAATACTTCCTCCTAGTAAAGACAAACTGTAAATGACCAACAGCTTATATGCTGCCAAGAGGCACAAAAAATATTTTGCTCAGGGATAAAATACTATCACTTTAAACTCATTTCCTAAATTCCACTGATCAAACCAAAGGAAGAGCTGCTTGAGGATAAAAAAACACTTCGCTTAGGGGTAAAACACGATCACTTTAAACTTATTTCCAAACTTTCATTGATTAAACCAAAGCAAGAGACTGCTTGAAGATGGTAAACACATTGTGGACAGTAGTTTGATTTACCATTTTTTGGTAGTCTAACTGTCTTGTTTGGGCCTGGTTGAAAAGCATGTCTTTGAAGCTTTAGCGAGTTAAGCATAAAGCTGAAGTATAGTTCACAGACATATATTTCTTAAAAGGAGTACAGCTTAGATATTCCCATGTAATTCTGTGTCGGCTTTCAAAAATGTATCAGAGAAAAGGTATGTGTTGCTTTGTAAACAATTCAGAACATACATCACCTATGTACATGACCACAACGGCAACTTGGTACAGATATATTCTCACTCACACAGATGCATAGAGCATGAAGGTTGTCTCAACCTCTTCCCTCCTCCTCCCCCAAAATCTCTTCTCTCCAAGCAGGGGTGGGGGGGTAGGGGTCGGTTGGGGGGTGGCTGGAGGATAGAAACATCAGTGCAAGTCATGCCTCATGGGAGGGCCAGGTTTCCGCAGTAGGCTGGACGAGGAGTGGGTGTGCTTGAGAGAATCATTATGAGTTTTATATTCCATAACTGTATTGGGAGGAAGGTTAAGAACTCGCTTCAAAGTGTCACGGATTCGTCCTGTTGTTACTGTGTCCTGTGCACTTCGATTTCAAATAGAGATAATGTCCTCCTGAAATCTCACTGATCTGACAGCACCACAGATCTCATCTCCAACCATGAACTGTTCACCTAGCATTGCCAATATCATGTTCTCCCAACACCGTGAAGCCAGTCCTTGGCGTAAACGAACAATCCATTTCCCCCCATTCTTATTCCCAACATCTTCCCACATGGGCTTTATTCCATCTTTAAAACTATGTATATCCGAGTGTGAAGTTAGGTCAACAGGAAGGACTAAACGACTATCGTAACCCCAAAACTGTTCCACTGATGCAAATCTTCCAAGTAACCTGAGGTTCTGGTCATAATTTTGTGTTGTAGTCTGCTTTCCTGGTGCTCGACGACTGAACCATATACAATAAGTATACTGCACTCTATGCTCCCCACACTTAACTTCAACTGATGGCAATGGTTTTTCTGTCTCCTTTGAGTCGCGATTTCCACCCTCTTCTTCACCCGAGTCATCATTAGATTTACGAGCATCGTATTTGTTCACCATGGTGGACATGATATAAGAGTTGTCAACTACACAGTACGCTGTCTCCCGCGTTAGCGAGGTGGCGCAAAGAAACAGACGAAAGAAATGGCCCAAACCCACCCACATACACATGTATATACATACGCGTCCGCACACGCACATATACATGCCTACACATCTCAACGTATACATATATATACACAAACAGACATATACATATATACACAAGTACATAATTCATAGTCTGCCCTTATTCATTCCTGTCGCCACCCCGCCACATATGAATATGACAACCCCCTCCCCCCGCATGTGTGCTAGGTAGCACTGGGAAAAGACAACAAAGGCCACATTCGTTAACACTCAGTCTTTAGCTGTCAGATATAATGCAACGAAACCACAGCTCCCTTTCCACATCAAGGCCCCACAGAACTTTCCATGGTTTACCCCAGACGCTTCACACACCCTGGTTCAATCCATTGACTGTACGTCGAACCCGGTATACCGCATCGTTCTAATTCACTCTATTCCTTACACGCCTTTCACCCTTCTGTATGTTCAGGCCCCGATCACTCAAAATTTTTTTCACTCCGTCTTTCGACCTCCAATTTGGTCTCCCACTTCTAGTCGTTCCCTCCAACTCTGACACATATATCCTCTTTGTCAATCTTTCCTCACTCATTCTCTCCATGTGACCAAACCATTTCAAAACACCCTCTTCTGCTCTCTCAACCACACTCTTTTTACTATCACACATCTCTCTTACCCTTTCATTACTTACTCGATCAAACCACCTAACACACATATTGTCCTGAAACATCTTATTTCCAACAAATCCACCCTCCTACGCACAACTCTATCTATAGCCCACGCCTCGCAACCATATAACATTGTTGGAACCACTATTCCTTCAAACATACCCATTTTTGCTTTCCGAGATAACGTTCTCACCATCCACACATTTCCAACGCTCCCAGAACTTTAACCCCCTCCCCCACCCTATGACTCACTTCCGCTTCCAAGGTTCCATCCGCTGCCAGATCTACTCCCAGATATCTAAAACACTTCACTTCCTCCAGTTTTTCTCCATTCAAATGTACCTCCCAACTGACTTGTCCCTCACCCCTACTGTACCTAATAACCTTGCTCTTATTCACATTTACTCCCAGCTTTCTTCTTTCACACATTTTACCAAACTCATTCACCAGTTTCTGCAGTTTCTCACCCGAATCAGCCACCAGCGCTGCATCATCAGCGAACAACAACTGACTCACTTCCCAAGCTCTCTCATCCACAACAAACTTCATACTTGCCTCTCTCTCTCCAAAACTCTTGCATTCACCTCCCTAACAACCCCGCAGACCGACATTCATTGACAACCAATCACTTTCCTCTTTTCCTACTCGAAGACATGCCTTACATCCTCGATGAAAACTTTCGCTGCTTCTAATAACTTGCCTCCCACACCATATATTCTTAATACCTTCCACAGACCATCACTATCAGCTCTATCATATGCCGTCTCCTGATCCATAAATGCCACATACAAATCCATTTGCTTTTCTGAGTATTTCTCACATACATTTTTCAAAGCATACACCTAATCCACACATCCTCTGCCACTTCTGAAACCACATTGCGCTTTCCCAATCTGATGCTCTGTGCATACCTTCACCCTCTCAATCAATACTCTCCCATATAATCTCCATGAATACTCAACAAACTTATACCTCTGTAATTTGAGCACTCACCTTTATCCCCTTTGCCTTTGAACAATGGCACTATACAAGCATTCCACCAATCCTCAGGCACCTCACCATGAATCATACATACATTAAATAACCTTACCAACCAGTCAGGCAGGACAAGAGAGAGAAGCTTGGTACAAGAGTCAGGCAGGAGAGGAGATTGAGGCTTGGGACATGAGTCAAGCAGGACAAGAGAGAGGGTTTTGTGACGGGATTCAGGCTGGACAGGAGAGAGAGACTTGACGCGAGAGTCAGGCTTGACAGGAGAGAGAGGCTTGGGAGGAGAGTTAGATAAGACAGGTGAGAAAGGCTTGGGACCATATCAGGTAGGTCAGGAGAGAGAGGTTTGGGACCAGAGTCAGGCTGGACAGGAGAGAGAGGCTTGGGACGAAAGTTAGGTAGGACAGGAGAGAGGGGCTGGGGGTGAGAGTCAGGCAGGAGAGGAGAGGTACCACGTCAGTCTCTCGTCCCCTTACACAAGTCATCAAGTCCAGTCTCTCCTTTGCCACTCCAAACCTCCAGCCTAACCCAACAACACTGTGGTCTGCATGATGGAAGGACACATGAAATATTCACAAGAATTTCCTTTTCTACACTTGCCTCCAGAACTTTCTATCATGCTTGTAGGTCCAAAAGTTGACTCCAGGCCTTATCACAGACACCATTGAGGTCACCAGCCAGTCAAATGTATTCTGCAAACGCATAATGACAAAGGAAAACATGCTTACGGTTACGTACATACATGCACGTATAATCTTAATGGTCAGGTCAAAGGTCAGACCATCATAATACCTGAAGGTCGCACCGTCGTGTTCAGCCACACAGATCTTTCAGAGCTTCATGCCTGAGTACGATACCACATTACCAGCTTCCAATATTATACTACCTTTCCCGCCACACCACACAACAGCCTCACCTTAATGTCAGGCAACATCAACATTTATATTTGGTCTCTGACGACAACCCCGCCACCACCAGCAGACCCATGCAGGCCACCATGTCACTTACGTCACTACAGTTTCCAGGCACCACGTGGCATTTTAGTGGCTGTTAATTACCACTCCTCTGACTCAGGCAGCTTTCTTACCTTCCTGTCTCACCCAGACGTTGTCTGCTGGCTCTCACTCCACAAACATACAACCTCTCCTTCCCAGACATAACACATCACAACACCTTACTCCCACCACTTTCATCTTTTTCTTCGTGACAATATGTTTTTCTGCGGAGAGCGTTACGCGCTTGCCCTGCCTTTGGCAAAATCTCGTTAAATGAATTCTTAAGCCAGAACTCTCTCTCTCTCTCTCTCTCTCTCTCTCTCTCTCTCTCTCTCTCTCTCTCTCTCTCTCTCTCTCTCTCTCTCTCTCTCTCTCTCAGCCAGCCACTATGAATGTTGATTGCGTGACTGAGTGAGAGCGATGAAGTTCTTGCCATATGACGGTGAGCCACTCTGCACACCACACACCCACCCATCCACCACATATCAACTTGCCTCTTGCCTGAGAGAGAGAGAGAGAGAGAGAGAGAGAGAGAGAGAGAGAGAGAGAGAGAGAGAGAGAGAGAGAGTTAGAGAGAGAGAGAGAGAGAGAGAGAGAGAGAGAGAGAGAGAGAGAGAGAGAGAGAGAGAGAGAGAGAGAGAGAGAGAGAGAGAGAGAGAGAGAGAGAGAGAGAGAGAGAGAGAGAGAGAGAGAGACTACCTACGAGTATTTACGACCACAAAAAAATACGGAAAACGAAGGCCCCGCCGGGAATCGAACCCGGACCAACCGTTTACAAGACAGATGTGCTAACCACTACACCACGGAGCCACTTGTCATTGGCAGATAAATTTCTTATATATTAACAAACGTGACTGAAGACTTAAAGAATCTCCTACAAACATAATGGTTATTGTGATAGATGATTTGTTTATGATATATATGTGTTGTGTTCCATTATAATGGTTGTTCAGAAGCAAGATCTTGAAGCCAGAATCATAAAAGATTAGATATCGAAAAAGTTGTGAAAAACAGAAACTATATATATATATATATATATATATATATATATATATATATATATATATATATATATATATATATATATATATATATATATATATATATATATATATATATATATATATATATATCCTCCCCCACTCCCCTTACTTCCATTGTTCTCACCTTTTTCCATTCTGTACTCAGCCTCTCCTGGTACTTCCTCACACAAGTCTCCTTCCCAAGCTCACTTACTCTCACCACCCTCTTCACCCCAACATTCACTCTTCTTTTCTGAAAACCCATACAAATCTTCACCTTAGCCTCCACAAGATAATGATCAGGCATCCCTCCAGTTGCACCTCTTAGCACATTAACATCCAAAAGTCTCTCTTTCGCGCGCCTATCAATTAACACGTAATCCAATAACGCTCTCTGGCCATCTCTCCTACTTACATAAGTATACTTATGTATATCTCGCTTTTTAAACCAGGTATTCCCAATCACCAGTCCTTTTTCAGCACATAAATCTACAAGCTCTTCACCATTTCCATTTACAACACTGAACACCCCATGTATACCAATTATTCCCTCAACTGCCACATTACTCACCTTTTGCATTCAAATCACCCATCACTATAACCCGGTCTCGTGCATCAAAACCACTAACACACTCATTCAGCTGCTCCCAAAACACTTGCCTCTCATGATCTTTCTTCTCATGCCCAGGTGCATATGCACCAATAATCACCCATCTCTCTCCATCAACTTTCAGTTTTACCCATATTAATCGAGAATTTACTTTCTTACATTCTATCACATACTCCTACAACTCCTGTTTCAGGAGTACTGCTAATCCTTCCCTTGCTCTTGTCCTCTCAATAACCCCTGACTTTACTCCCAAGACATTCCCAAACCACTCTTCCCCTTTACCCTTGAGCTTCGTTTCACTCAGAGCCAAAACATCCAGGTTCCTTTCCTCAAACATACTACCTATCTCTCCTTTTTTCACATCTTGGTTACATCCACACACATTTAGACACCCCAGTCTGGGCCTTCGAGGAGAATGAGCACTCCTCGCGTGACTCCTTCTGTTTCCCATTTTAGAAATGGGATGTATTTAGGGAATCAGTGATGGATTGCGCAAAAGATGCTTGTGGCATGAGAAGAGTGGGAGGTGGGTTCATTAGAAAGGGTAGTGAGTGGTGGGATGAAGAAGTAAGATTATCAGTGAAAGAGAAGAGAGAGGCATTTGGACGATTTTTGCAGGGAAAAAATGAAATTGAGTGGGAGATGTATAAAAGAAAGAGACAGGAGGTCAAGAGAAAGGTGAAAGAGGTGAAAAAGAGGGCAAATGAGAGTTGGGGTGAGAGAGTATCATTAAATTTTAGGGAGAATAAAAAGATGTTTTGGAAGGAGGTAAATAAAGTGCGTAAGACAAGGGAGCAAATGGGAACTTCGGTGAAGGGCGCAAATGGGGAGGTGATAACAAGTAGTGGTGATGTGAGAAGGAGATGGAGTGAGTATTTTGAAGGTTTGTTGAATGTGTTTGATGATAGAATGGCAGATATAGGGTGTTTTGGTCGAGGTGGTGTGCAAAGTGAGAGGGTTAGGGAAAATGATTTGGTAAACAGAGAAGAGGTAGTAAAAGCTTTACGAAAGATGAAAGCCGGCAAGGCAGCAGGTTTGGATGGTATTGCAGTGGAATTTATTAAAAAAGGGGGTGACTGTATTATTGACTGGTTGTTAAGGTTATTTAATGTATGTATGACTCATGGTGAGGTGCCTGAGGATTGGCGGAATGCGTGCATAGTGCCATTGTACAAAGGCAAAGGGGATAAGAGTGAGTGCTCAAATTACAGAGGTATAAGTTTGTTGAGTATTCCTGGTAAATTATATGGGAGGGTATTGATTGAGAGGGTGAAGGCATGTACAGAGCATCAGATTGGGGAAGAGCTGTGTGGTTTCAGAAGTGGTAGAGGATGTGTGGATCAGGTGTTTGCTTTGAAGAATGTATGTGAGAAATACTTAGAAAAGTAAATGGATTTGTATGTAGCATTTATGGATCTGGAGGAGGCATATGATAGAGTTGATAGAGATGCTCTGTGGAAGGTATTAAGAATATATGGTGTGGGAGGCAAGTTGTTAGAAGCAGTGAAAAGTTTTTATCGAGGATGTAAGGCATGTGTACGTGTAGGAAGAGAGGAAAGTGATTGGTTCTCAGTGAATGTAGGTGTGCGGCAGGGGTGTGTGATGTCTCCATGGTTGTTTAATTTGTTTATGGATGGGGTTGTTAGGGAGGTGAATGCAAGAGTTTTGGAAAGAGGGACAAGTATGAAGTCTGTTGTGGATGAGAGAGCTTGGGAAGTGAGTCAGTTGTTGTTCGCTGATGATACATGTCTAGTGGCTGATTCATGTGAGAAACTGCAGAAGCTGGTGACTGAGTTTGGTAAAGTGTGTGAAAGAAGAAAGTTAAGAGTAAATGTGAATAAGAGCAACGTTATTAGGTACAGTAAGGTTGAGGGTCAAGTCAATTGAGAGGTAAGTTTGAATGGAGAAAAACTGGAGGAAGTAAAGTGTTTTAGATATCTGGGAATGGATCTGGCAACGGATGGAACCATGGAAGCGGAAGTGGATCATAGGGTGGGGGAGGGGGCGAAAATCCTGGGAGCCTTGAAGAATGTGTGGAAGTCGAGAACATTATCTCGGAAAGCAAAAATGGGTATGTTTGAAGGAATAGTGGTTCCAACAATGTTGTATGGTTGCGAGGCGTGGGCTATGGATAGAGTTGTGCGCAGGAGGATGGATGTGCTGGAAATGAGATGTTTGGGGACAATGTGTGGTGTGAGGTGGTTTGATCGAGTGAGTAACGTAAGGGTAAGAGAGATGTGTGGAAATAAAAAGAGCGTGGTTGAGAGAGCAGAAGAGGGTGTTTTGAAATGGTTTGGGCACATGGAGAGAATGAGTGAGGAAAGATTGACCAAGAGGATATATGTGTCGGAGGTGGAGGGAACGAGGAGAAGTGGGAGACCAAATTGGAGGTGGAAAGATGGAGTGAAAAAGATTTTGTGTGATCGGGGCCTGAACATGCAGGAGGGTGAAAGGAGGGCAAGGAATAGAGTGAATTGGATCAATGTGGTATACCGGGGTTGACGTGCTGTCAGTGGATTGAATCAGGGCATGTGAAGCGTCTGGGTTAAACCATGGAAAGCTGTGTAGGTATGTATATTTGCGTGTGTGGACGTATGTATATACATGTGTATGGGGGTGGGTTGGGCCATTTCTTTCGTCTGTTTCCTTGCGCTACCTCGCAAACGCGGGAGACAGCGACAAAGCAGAAAAAAAAAGAATATATATATATATATATATATATATATATATATATATATATATATATATATATATATATAAACCACAAAATATATTTTCCTCTGTGTATCTAAAAAAATTACAGTACATGGAGATAGCTTGAGGCAGGAGTATTTCATATTTTAACAAAATATTTACCTCTACGTCCCTTATCTTTCGTCATCATTTCTTATGCTTACTATCAAGAATGTCTTTTATCTAAAATAAAAATTCTGTATAGGTATTTGATTAATGTTCTCCAACGACACGTTGTATAAATCTTCGTTAGTGAAGTTCATTTCGTGTAATGGATCATGCATTACAAAGATGTGTCTATCTACACAAGTGTTACACGTCCCAGGTAAAGATATATTCCAGAGATAGCGTATATCTATCATATATATGTGTTTTACAAATATTCTGGAGGGACAATAGCTAAGAGTTTCGTATTAAAGTTGATCAGTTGTAAGTGATCAAGCATTACAAAGGTGTGTCCATTGCCACAGGTGCTTCTGATCCCAGGTAAAGGTATTTCACCATCTTTGTATCTTTAACCTTTCTAGTTATAGATGTTTCATCCCTGATTCCATCCTCACAATCGATGTATGTGGTTTGTGTTGTCTTAACATATCATTAGTCAGTTGAAGTGAACATGCTTCTGAGCCTAGCCACTCTACTCGGTCTTCCACATGCTATTCAAGAGGTGTTACCGGATTCCACCTATAGTTGTTGTTTACGTCGAACATAACAAGCTACCTTTAGGTTGTTGAAATTCACATATTCACATATCATTTCTTTATTTGTCATTTAACGAACGTTAGTTTGTCAAACTGCATTTTTATGTCTTGTTGATATACATATAAGTTTTCTCTGAAAAATTATTTCAATTGATAAGGAATATCTTTAAGGAAAATGTAGATAATTTTTGTTACAGCGTTCATCACAAAAACATAAAGAAACCTATTTTCCATTATATATTCAATGAATATTACTAAAGTTTAGAAGAATATAAACTCATAACTTGTTCAAGACCTTCTTAACATTGTGCTGATAATAACTACATTACTTTTCTTTAGACAATATCGTTTTAATGCGTAAAGCCCGGATAAAAAGCTTGTAATATAAAATTTGATGGTATTATGTTAATCTTTATATTAGATATGTTAATTCTACCGGTGTCACGATACATATATTTCTGTACCCTGTGCTACAGAAAAGTTATGGGATTTTATTAATTATCGTATAAGATAATTCATCAAAATAAAATATTTCGTAAATTTTCAATATGAATCCGCAAGGAAAATACACTTTTGTCATTTGTATTATATGATAATCAGTAATAGGTTCTTAGATAAAGTAAATGTGTAATACATTACTTGGGAAATAAATCCTTCGTCCATCACAATATACCGTAAGAGTGTCGAAGGCTCACCCTAGCTGGGGTTTACATTGTTGAACAACGTAATGCTTTTTGGTCGGTTTAGGTTTCTTAATTGTTGACTACAGGGACGAGTTTATAAGGAAGTGAGGAATTTGGGAAGGGTTTATTGATGGGTGCCGGGAGTGTGGTGATGATGATGAAGGATCAGAGAAAATATATTATGTCGGACGGAAGTCAATAGATCCTGGTGCTCGACCCAGAACCTTGACTAATCGTCTATAAGAAAGTGGTTGTTTATGTTTGGCCAAGTCCCAGCTTGGCAGGGGATCTTGTCTTATGACACACTGTTAGCTGGGTTCATTTGTCTTATAAAGTTTTTCCATAGTCTGAACTGGTAAGAACATTAAAGAATCAGAATTTCATCTAAACACATTTTGATAGAGTGTATACCTACTATGTAAATTTTGAATTGATTTTGTGAGCTCTATAATTCTTGTAATGGAAAACTAGTTGTCTTAATTTGTAATTGACTCCTAAAAAAAGAAAAGGATGAATGACTTAGATTTGATAAATCTTTCAAGAAACAATTCCCTTCATTTTTTGTCAATTCAGCCAATAGTGGCTTGTGTCAGTGTGTCTGTCCCTCAGTATAGCAAGTCAAGCATTACTCCACCGTACAACAACTACAACATGGCTTGTGTCAGTGTCTATTCCTCAGTACAGCAAGTCAAGTATTACTCCACCGTACAACAACTACAACATGGCTTGTGTCAGTGTGTCTGTCCCTCAGTACAGCAAGTCAAGCATTACTCCACCGTACAACAACTACAACATGGCTTGTGTCAGTGTGTCTGTCCCTCAGTACAGCAAGTCAAGTATTACTCCACCGTACAACAACTACAACATGGCTTGTGTCAGTGTGTCTGTCCCTCAGTACAGCAAGTCAAGTATTACTCCACCGTACAACAACTACAACATGGCTTGTGTCAGTGTGTCTGTGCCTCAGTACAGCAAGTCAAGTATTACTCCACCGTACAACAACTACAACATGGCTTGTGTCAGTGTGTCTGTCCCTCAGTACAGCAAGTCAAGCATTACTCCACCGTACAACAACTACAAGGTCACAAATGAGGGGACAAATAACATATAGGTTGGGTCACGGAAAATGTCTAATGAGCTGAGGAAAAGGAAGGACATTACATACACTGGCTTTATCAGTGAATCATTTTGTGATGGTTGTGAAATATTGGTCATGTGTAGAAGATGGTCCTTGTACATGAATCAGGACAAATATTAGTTTCATAATATGTTATAATGGTATATCTAACTGGTGAACTGATATGTGATATGATAAATGTAATCTTGTTATAAACTCTTTAGAAATATCACCTTTGAAATCTATATCTATTTCTCTCACGCCTTAAATATATATTTTCTAGTTTGATGTGGCTCCTGGCGCTCAACTTTCAAGTTTAACAATTACCACCGTATGTCACCTCTTCTTTGGGATCAGGTAAAAGATATATCTTTCCAATTCCTGCAAAAGAATCTTTTGTTGATGAAATTCTTCGTCGTCTGCTTCACCAGGCTGGTTTAAGAGGCGTCCGTCTGTGAGTCTAAAGTGGACGATTCTATACAAAGGGGCTTTCTCCTGTCCTTCCCTTCATATTGACATATATAAACTTCCGTCAGACAGATACGGTCTTTCTCTTCCCACATATAAACTGATGGTTTTTACAACATCACTGACTGAGGCTCTACAGAAAAGGCTTCAAGGAAATATATCACTAATATGTAAGGATTATTAAGCTATTACTCGTGTGATTACATGACAAGAAGCTGTACGGTTTATATCACCGTCATGTTCACTAGAGAGGGAGACACTACGGTATCTCACCGCCATGTTCACTAGAGGGAGAAACCATTATCTCTCAACGTCATGTTCTCTACAGAGACACACCACTATCTCTCATCTTCATGTTCACTACAGAGGGAGACACCACTATCTTTCACCGTCATGTTCACTACAGAAGAAGAGAACATAGTCTCTCACCATCATCTTCACTACAGAGGGAGACACCACTATCTCTCACCGTCATGTTCACTACAGAAGAAGAGAACATAGTCTCTCACCATCATCTTCACTACAGAGGGAGAAACCACTATCTCTCAACGTCATGTTCACTACAGAGAGACACCACTATCTCTCATCTTCATGTTCACTACAGAGGGACACACCACTATCTCTCACCGTCATGTTCACTACAGAAGAAGAGAACATAGTCTCTCACCATCATCTTCACTACAGAGGGAGAAACCACTATCTCTCAACGTCATGTTCACTACAGAGAGACACCACTATCTCTCAATGTCATGGTCACTACAGAGAGACACCACTATCTCTCACCGTCATGTTCACTACAGAAGAAGAGAACATAGTCTCTCACCATCATCTTCACTACAGAGGGAGAAACCACTATCTCTCAACGTCATGTTCACAACAGAGAGACACCACTATCTCTCAATGTCATGTTCACTACAGAGGGAGACACCACTATCTTTCACCGTCATGTTCACTACAGAAGAAGAGAACATAGTCTCTCACCATCATCTTCACTACAGAGGGAGACACCACTATCTCTCACCGTCATGTTCACTAGAGGGAGAAACCACCCTCTCTCAATGTCATGTTCACTACAGAGAGATATCACTATCTCTCACCTTCATCTTCACTATAGAGGGAGAAACAGCTATCTCTCACCGTCATGTTCACTACAGAGAGATATCACTATCTCTCATCTTCATGTTTACTACAGAAGGAGACACCACTATCTCACCGTCATGTTCACTACATAGGAAGAGAGTATAGTCTCTCACCATCATGTTCTCTACAGAGGGAGACACCACTTCTCTCATGTTCATTACAGAGGGAGAAACAACTATCTCTCACCGTCATGTTCACTACAGAGGGAGAAATCGCTATCTCTCACCGTCATGTTCACTACAGAAGGAGAAAACTATCTCTCACCGTCATGTTCACTACAGAGAGACCACTATCTCTCACCATCATGTTCACTACAGAGGGAGACACCATTATCTGTCACTGTCATGTTCACTACGGAAGGAGACACCACCAGAAGCACCGTCATCTTCACTACGCGCCTTGTCTTCAATATACCCCTACAGGTCCTATGCATATATTTACCATTCCCTCAACTGGACACGTCATGATCTTTACACCATTATCTTCCCTACATGGTACATATCATCACGTATCTCCACTACGTTCAGGGAAAGCTGTAGTCAAGATTTTCAGATAACTTCACTATATTTAATATAAACAAGTCCATACAGTTTACCTCAGTGGCCCATCATCTACTGTACAGTTATATCTCAAGAAATATTTTCTTGGATTGCTTCACTGCCTCACCGGCTCTCCAAAAGTTTTTCTTGGATTCTTTCGCTGCCTCACCCGCTAGCTGAAGAGCGTCCACACTAAGAACTTCTACACAAAGGGCGCTCACCCTTACAGAAGCGACAGACGGCACACAATGGCACGGCCACACGTGACCAGGGATGGGGTCGTGAGCCTCTACCTGGCCTACCCTCCCGTGGCAAGCACCATGCCTGACCTCTCCGGCCTCCCCTCCGTCATGTGTGACGAAAGGGGCTACATCACTGTCACAGTCAACGGCAAGCAGTGCCAGTTGTTGGTCGACTCAGGGTCCAACCATGCCTACGTTTTCCACGACATGGCCATGGAACTGGGCCTGCTTGGTGATGTGGTCCGCTATGAAGAGTACGAGATCCTCACCTGGAACGGTGTCGTCCCGTGCAACGTCGGCGTCATCCCCAGCGTCCCCATCGTGCTGGAGAACGGCCTGCGGTTCCACTGCGAACTCTGGTACTTGCCGCCCATAATCGAGTACGACTTCATCGTGGACAGAGTCACGTTGAGCCGACTCAGGGCCGTCCAGGTGTTCGAGAAGACGCACTCAGAGTTCTTCTTCAAGGACGAGAGCGTGATGGACCAGCAACCACCCGAAACCGACCCAGACCAGAAGCTGGCCAACGTGCTCACACTGCACGGCCACCTGACCCCAGACCTGACGGATCCTCCTCTTGTGGTCTACGTGGATACTGGCGCCGACGATTCCTACATCTCCGAAAAACTTGCTCGCTCCTTGGTGCCCCATGGAAGACGTGGGGCCAACGGTATAAGCGCCCTTAAGATTCACATGGAGGGCCGCCACTCCCTCCTCGAGCAAGTCTACACGGGAGACGACAGTGTTGACATCACCATCGGCAAGTCCTTCCTGATCCAGTATAACGGAGTCATCGACTTCGATACCAACACCTTGTACGTTAGATCGGAGGACGGCAGCGTGTATCAGATCCAGACTAGTACCGACCAAGGAAGACCGGAACAACCCGGAGAGACTTCCACTAAGAAGAAGAGGCGGCGGCGGAGGAGGAGGAGGAGGAGAAGGAGGCGGGGACGAAGGAACCACCAGCAGTGATGAGGATGGGAAGGGTCGGGGATACTAGAAGCGAACTCGGGATGATTCATAAATCATTATGCGCCAATCCCCTTGTATGTTTCCCTTCAAACATTTAGTTCTATAAAAGTCTTATACGTAAGACACATTCTACTGTTGTATAGTAATCTATGATGGAAACAATGATTTAATCATGACTGGGTTTCCTTGATTATATTAAGAAGAAATCTGAGAATAAATCGCTCGTGGCATAAGCACGCTATGAAGGGTATCACTATTATTTCCATTACCCACCTTCCCTTACTCTATACATAATCGACCATTATTCAGCAGATCTTATAAATCATATATTTTCACGGGGAAAATGGAACACGATAAGTTCCCAAGTGCACTTTCGTGTAATAATCGCATCATCAGCCATTTGGTAAACAAGTTACTGAGTCATTTCTTGTATATCAACTGGCTTAAATTTCTTTCTTTTATCTCCCCTTGTGTGACGCGATCGTTCAGCAGCGCATCACTTGTGTGACGCAATCATTCACCAGCGCATTACTTGTGTGACACAATTGTTCACCAGCACATCACTTGTGTGGCGCGATCATTCACCACCACATCACTTGTGTGACGCGATCGTTCACCAGCACACCACTTGTGTGACGCGATCGTTCACCAACACACCACTTGTATGACGCGATCGTTCACCAACACACCACTTGTGTGACGCGATCGTTCACCAGCACATCACTTGTGTGACGCGATCGTTCACTAACACACCACTTGTGTGACGCGATCGTCCACCAGCACATCACTTGTGTGACGCAATCATTCACCAGCGCATTACTTGTGTGACACAATTGTTCACCAGCACATCACTTGTGTGGCGCGATCATTCACCAGCACACCACTTGTGTGACGCGATCATTCACCAGCACACCACTTGTGTGACGCGATCGTTCACCAGCACACCACTTGTGTGACGCGATCATTCACCAGCACACCACTTGTGTGACGCGATCGTTCACCAGCACACCACTTGTGTGACGCGATCGTTCACCAGCACACCACTTGTGTGACGCGATCATTCACCAGCACACCACTTGTGTGACGCGATCATTCACCAGCACACCACTTGTGTGACTCGATCATTCACCAGAACATCACTTGTGTGACGCGATCATTCACCAGAACATCACTTGTATGACGCTATCATTCACCAGTATATCACTTGTGTGACGCGATCGTTCACCAGCACACCACTTGTGTGACGCGATCGTTCACCAGCACACCACTTGTGTGACGCGATCATTCACCAGCACACCACTTGTGTGACGCGATCGTTCACCAGCACACCACTTGTGTGACTCGATCATTCACCAGAACATCACTTGTGTGACGCGATCGTTCACTAGCACATCACTTGTATGACGCTATCATTCACCAGTATATCACTTGTGTGACGCGATCGTTCACCAGCACACTACTTGTGTGACGCGATCGTTCACCAGCACATCACTTCTGTGACGTGATCATTCACCAGAACATCACTTGTGTGACTCGATCGTTCACCAGCACATCACTTGTATGACATGATCATTCACCAGCATATCACTTGTGTGACGCGATCATTCACCAGCACACCACTTGTGTGACGCGATCATTCACCAGCACACCACTTGTGTGACGTGATCATTCACCAGCACATCACTTGTGTGACGCGATCATTCACCAGCACACCACTTTTATGACGCGATCGTTCACCAGCACATCACTTGTGTAATGCGATCGTTCACCAGCATATGATAATAGATGACAGTTAAGTTAATAGAGATAAAGTAGAGATATATTCTCAGATGATGTCTGCCACGACGGCAATATATTCACTATAACAATATAGCCATGATCATATAAGTGATATAACAATACAGTCAACGCAACAATAAGGAAGCCTTCAAATTATATTCATTATGGCACTATAAGCACCTGACAATATTGATGCTGTGACAAAATAGTCTCGGATCATAGCAAACATATAGGCTCCAGGACAATATAGTGTCCATGACAAAATAGCGACCAAGACAAGATTTCTCATCAAGATATAGTCACCTTGACAGTATAGCTGATAAAACAATGAAACAACAATAAGAATATACCTGCCATAACAATATACCTACTGTCTCGCTGTCTGTGTATGTATGCGCTGAAATATATATGTACGCATAAGTTGTTATTATCATTATTATTATTATTATTATTATTATTATTATTATTATTATTATTATTATTATCATTATTATTATTATTACTATTGTTATTATTATTATTATCATTTTCATTATCTCTATTATCATTATTATTATTATTATCATATTATTATTATTATTATTATTATTATCATTATTATCATTATTATTATTATTATTATTATTATTATTATTATTATCATTATCATATTATCATTACTATTACTATTGCCATTACTGTTATCGTTATTATTATTATTATTACTATTATTCTTGCTTTGAAGAATGTATGTGAGAAACACTTAGAAATACAGATGGACTTTTAGGTAGCATTTATGGATCTAGAGAAGGAATAGGATAGGGTGGATACAGATCCTCTGTGGAAGGCAAGTTGCTAGAAGCAGTTAAAAGCTTTTACAAAGGATGTAAGGCATGTGCACAAGTAGGAAGAGAGGAAAGTGATTGGTTCCTAGGGAATGTCTGTTTGCATCAGGGGTGCGTGGGATCGCCATGGTAGTTAAATTTGTTTATGGATGGGATAGTTAGGGAGGTGAATGCAAGAGTTTTGGAGAGAGGGGCTAGTATGCAGTCTGTTGTGGATGAGAGGGCTTGGGAAGTGAGTAAATTGTTGTTCACTGATAATACAGCGATGAGAGGGCTTGGGAAGTGAGTAAATTGTTGTTCACTGATAATACAGCGCTGGCGGCTGATTCGGGTGTGAAACTGCAGAAGCTGGTGACTGAGTTTGGTAAAGTGTGTGAAAGAGAAAAGTAAATGTGAATAAGAGCAAGGTTATTAGGTTCAGTCGGGTTGAGGGACAAGTTAATTGGAGGGTAAGTTTGAATGGAGAAAAGTGAAGAAAGTGAAGTGTTGTAGATATCTGTGAGTGGACTTGATAGCGGATGGAACGATGGAAGCGGAAGCGAGTCATTGGTTGAGGAAGAGAGCGAAGGTTCTGGGAGCGTTGAAGAATGTGTATGCTGGAGGGAAAGAATATTATCTCGAAAAGGAAAAATGAGTATGTTTGAAGGAATAGTGCTTCCAACAATGTTCTATGGTTGCGAGGCGTGGGCTATAGATAGGGTTTTGCGGAGAAGGTTGGATGTGTAGGAAATGAGATGTTTGAGGACAATATGTTATGTGAGGTGGTTTAAGTAATGAAAGGGTAATAGAGATGTGTGGTAATAAAAAGAGTATGGTTGAGAGAACAGAAGAGGGTGTATTGAAATGGTTTCGTCGCATGGAGAGAATGAGTGAGGAAAGATTGACAAAGAGGATATATGTGTCAATGTTAAAAGGAATGAGGAGAAGTGGGAGACCAGATTGGAGGCGGAAGGATTAAGTGTAAAAAGATTTTGAGCGGTCATTTTCATATACGGCGGGGTTGCGATGGGAATGGTTAAAGGCAGCTGGTATGAATATGTACATGGGTATATAATTATATGTTTGTGTATGTATTTGTTTGTCTACGTTGAAATGTATAAGTATGTATATGTGCGTGTGTGGACGTGTATGTATGTCTATGTGTATGTGGGTGGGTTGGTGCCATTCTTTCGTCTGTTTCCTTGAACTACCTTCTAACGCTGGAGACAGCGACTAAGTATAAGATTATCTGTTGCAGGCAATGGTGAAGATCTGTAGGGATTTTCAGAAAAGAAGAATGTTGGGGTGAAGAGAGTGGTGCGCTAGATGAGACTTGTGAAAATGTTATGTGCTTCAAAATGTTACAGAAGACTTAAGGAATATGATGAAACATAATGTTGTTCTGATACATTATTTGTTTATAAGGACTATATATTGTGTTGAACTTTAATGGTTGTTTAAACCAATGCGTTTCAGCTAGAATCAGTAAAGATTATAAGAAATTCATATAAGGTGATAAAAACAAATCTATATTATCATAAACAACAGAACATTTTCTCCTCTGGGGAATTAAAAGAAAAACAACACAAGAGAACTAGTTTAAGGCAGGAGTATTTCATTTTCGTAACAAACTATATACTATTACGTCCCTTTTCTATCATAAATCTTATGTTTACTTTCAACAAATGTCTTGTATCTATAATAAAAATTCGGCATAGAGATTTGTTGAATGTCCTCCAGCGAGGCGTTGTATGAGTCTTCGTTAGTGAAGTTCATTTCGTGTAATGGATCATGCATTACAAAGTTGTGTCCATCCACACAAGTGTTACACGTCCCAAGTAGAGATAATCCCTAGATATGGCGTCTATCTAACATAGATACGTCTTCTATAGATATTTGTAAAGCATTCTTCTGAGGGACAATACCTAAGGCTTTCGTAATAAAGTTGATCAGTTGTAAGTGATCAAGCATTACAAAGGTGTGTCCATTACCACAGGTGCTAGTGATCCCGGGCGGGTCAAGGTATTTCACCATCTTTGTTTCCTCAACACTTCTAGTTATATATGTTTCATCCTTGATGTGATCCTTACAATGAGTATTCATGGTTTGTAATTCTCTTCATCCTTATCATAGCATTAATCAGTTGAAGTGCAGAATACTTATATGAAACTGACTACTGTATTCTGTTTGAGACATAATGCTATGAAAGGTGTTACCGGACTCCACCCGTAAGTGGTTATGGTTCACATTCTGGCTTCATGACCTTTAGGTGATAGCCCTTAAATCCAACAACATATATACATCCTGTTATAC
>NC_092232.1:60123877-60125224 GCF_036320965.1 Panulirus ornatus
GTGACGTCACAGGCAAGTCCCTCCCCCCGCCAGATCCAAACATGTGTTGTGTCTGGTGATGGCGGTTCAAGATTTCCCACATTAATATTGATCTTTATATTATCATCCACTCCCAAAGTCACCTGGCATTCTTGTGTTTCAACAACAGACGTGATATATGCAACACCAGGCAAACATTGTACCATTATCTGATAGGTTAATTGGTGCACAATCAAGAACCAGTGAATTTCATCGCCGCCATAAGTAAGTAAGGAAGGTGACTTTAATGATGATAAATACGACCTGGTATGGCTGTGTCTACACACTACCGCCATCTGGTCAACATTGTACATACCAACATTTAAACTGTGACATTCAACCACAAGGTTTAAAGTCGCTCATGAAAACGCGAACTTAAAATCTATCCATTTAAATCTACCATTCATCAATAAACATTTAAACACCGTCATTTGAACGTAAACCTTCCAGCTGCGTTATTTTACCAGAGTCCTTTAAGATACGTCATATAAACACAAAACTTAAATGTACGCTAGGTTTGTGCAAACCATCATTGAAACTCAAACTTTTGAATTAGAATTGTAATGAAAATGCGAACTTTTAACTCCGTCAAATTACAGCTATTGTACAAAATACTTAACTTAACTGACAAATTTTAATGTCAGTTAATTTAACGATATCCTTTGTGGCTCATCTCTGAAACACAAACCTTTAAAATTTTGTCTCTAGAACTAACCACAACCATCAAGTTCTATATGTGGAAAGGAAATTTGTATAATCTGTCAAAATTCGTCGTATAACGCGAACTTTTTAACCCTTCTATTTACCTGGGCCACTCTTCCCTGGCTGCCATTCATATTTTGTCCTTTTAAACTGTGACTTTATTACACTTTCATTCATTCATCATGACTTTATTACACTTTCATTCATTCATCATGACTTTATTACACTTTCATTCATTCATCATGACTTTATTACACTTTCATTCATTCATCATGACTTTATTACACTTTCATTCATTCATCATGACTTTATTACACTTTCATTCATCATTCATCAACTAGTTCGTCTCACTGATATTCCATTCATAAACTTCATTCTTGCAGCTTATCATTTCACCGCCATGTTGCTTTTTTAAGGTTTGTAATTCTTTGTACATTTAATGATAGAAGATTCAATGATATTTCTCGTAGTACTGGAGTTAGAGTTGATAATGCCATCTCAGTTATACATTTAATGATAGAAGATTCAATGATATTTCTCGTAGTACTGGAGTTAGAGTTAATAATGCCATCTCAGTTATACATTTAATGATAGAAGATTCAATGATATTTCTCGTAGTACTGGAGT
>NC_092232.1:60125324-60140324 GCF_036320965.1 Panulirus ornatus
CGGTGCAATACACATGGCAAGTAGAGACTGAGTGTGAACGAATGTGGCCTTTTCTGTCTTTTCCTACCGCTACCTCGTGGGGGGAGGGGGGTGCTATATCATGTGTGGCGGGTTGGCGACGGGATGGATGAATGCAGCAAGTATGAATATGTACATGTGTATATATGTTTATGTCTGTGTATGTATATGTATGTATACACTGAAATGTATAGGTATGTATATGTGCGTGTAGGCCTTTATGTATATGCATGTGTATGTGGGTGGGTTGGGCCATTCTTTCTTCTGTTTCCTCGCGCTTCGTCGCTGATGCGGGAGACGGCGATTAAGTAAAATCGATGTAAAATAAATATACAATTATATCGATGGAGTGATAAGAGAGATGAAAGCAAAACTAGGGATTTTTTGGGCTGAGATGGAGTTTAGCGGTGAGATGTGTTGGCTAATTGCAAGCCTGTTTGCGGATGATACAGTGTTGTTTGCGGAGAGTGAAGAGGAGTTGCATAAGATTGTAAGTGTGCTGATGTGTGTAAGCGAAGGAGATTGGAGATAAGTGCAAGTAAAAGTAAAGTAATTGTGTTTGAAAGGAAGTGGAGTGAAAGTATAGATTTTGTAAAACCATATAGAGAGAAAGAGGAAAATGTACTAAATTGTTCTTTGGATATGGGGGGAATGACTTTATTAATGGGACACAGGTGGGGTTCCACAGTTTGTCAAAATTTGATGTTATGTCACGCTCTTGCCATTGTACTTTTACTTATCAAAATAAAAATTGTGAACCTTAATCAATGTATTGCTCCAAAACGTTAATGTAGCATATATTTATTTTCAGAGTGAACACTTTTTCAAAATTTTTATGAAACTGGGAAGTATTTCCACATATATGATGCCAAAATGTTAGGTTGGAATACCACAGTACACTGGAAACATGCAGTTGTTTCGAGCAGTTTATTTAAATTTGATATAAACTCTGACACTTTAGCATTGTTGTTCGAATCTATTTTGAGAATTGAGTATTTCGTTGTAGAGACGTTTGAGTTGCTCAGAATACAATAAGGCAAAATATGAGCTTTTTAACTCATAAAGGACGTCTGAATATCTTACAGATGAGGAAAATCTGAGGTCACCGTCGTGAAATGATTCCTAATTTCAAACTTTTATCTTACCTATAAATTTTGTCATCAGATAAATAATTTGAAGCATATGCGTCAGGTCTTTCATAAACTTTCCTTGTCAGTGGTTTCAAGGTATCTTAATTTGCGGAATTAATTAAAGTGTCATGTGATATAACAATTATGATCATGACTGACTTCATTGCATAGCAATCAAATCATAATATGACTGATAACCTATCTCTATCTATCTATCTATCTATCTATCTATCGATGTCTCTGACGTCCATTCCCTCTGAAAACTCCCATCAAGGGTTGGCCAGAGCAAGAGTCTCCAGTTATCCCTGTCCTTACATGCCTCCTTCGCATATACCATTCCACGCATTCTTCCCCGGTTTCTCTCTCTCCAGTATTCCTCCACGCTATTTGCCTACATCACAAGTGGTCTTCCACTTACACCAATCCTTTTAAATGTACTATCATACACTTCTTGTAAACGTACAGTCTTGTATTCTTTCCACATGCCCAAACCACTTCAAAATATTACGTTTCACCTATTCTACCACTCCAAAATTCATTCCATCTACATTCCTTGACATACTACATCTCTCATACACCCTTTCATTTCTTTCTTCATTCCATCTAGTCACCAAATGCTGGCGTCACCAAATGGTTGGAGTTTCTGGAGATGCCAACTGAAGAGAGAGAGTTAGTCCAGAAGGAAACCCCATCTATTGAGGACGAATTTGTTATTAAGATTAAGTTCTCCGCGAGAAGGAACTATATCATCCTACAAGGAGGTCGTCAAGGGGTCACTCAGGCTTGCCTAAAACTGCAGCGTCTGGTGGACCTGTCTCGGCCTAGTGGTATCGACCTCCTCGCGGAAGTGAACAATACTTCGTCCAGGGTTCGTCCTTCCAGAATTTGGCCGTGTGGGAACGTCTTACGAATGGTGAATGTTGACCCCAGTCTTCATGGTGTAGTTATTAGTAGATCAGGGCAAACCGTGCAGGTCATTAGAAATAAGTATTGTGTTGACATTTACGTGCCCGGGATGGCGGAGGAGCACAAGACAATCGATATTGTCGGACGAAGGGAAGATGTGCAGCCGGCCAAGAAAGAGGTGCTGTGGCTCATTAGAGAAAACACCAGGCTTTCCTCCAGAATGTACAGCAACTCTCAGAGGCGCTCCATCCAGTCTTATGAGAGAACGTCCAGGAGGACCCGGGGGCCTAAGGCTGTGTCTTCTCTCTCCCTTTCTGTTTCTATTGAAATTAGTCGCTTCCCCCCCCCCCCCTTTCTCTCTCTCGTCTTTCTTCTCTCTAACTCTCTATCGCTATTGATATCATTCATTCTCTCTCTCTCTCTCTCTCTCTCTCTCTCTCTCTCTCTCTCTCTCTCTCTCTCTCTCTCTCTCTCTCTCTCTCTCTCTCTCTCTCTCTCTCTCTCTCTCTCTCTCTCTCACGCCCTCTGTCTGACTGTCTGTCTGTCTGTTTGTCTTTCGGTTGTAGTGAAGATGAGAATGTAGGGAGGTTGACCTCAGGTCAAACCCTACAACAGGGTTGTAGTTCCGCTCTGCATTTGTTGAGGGTTGAAGGTGACGTATGGTTCAAGGTGTAGTGAAGATGTGTTGAAGGGTGTCTCCTTCTGCAGTGATGACCATGGCTGGCTGTACTAGTGTTGCAGGGGGAAGGATCATATTGCTGCATATTACTCGCGAAATATGGCGGGTTTATAAATCTATTTTCACACTAACGCCCTCTCTAAGTGTGTCTGTGGTTTACATACCTTCCAACCGGCTGTGACATGGCTGGCAAGTCTGCAGTATTTAAAGTTCAGCGCTTGAGAAATAGAAATAATGAATATCATTCGTAGGGAAGTAAAGGGAAGTTGTCCATCATCCGCCCGCCACCCGTCCCTTGTAGACGTTTCGCCATCATCACACCTGACGGACCGACAGACAACTCCAGCCACCACCCTGGCCAACACCTCCACCACCACGATCCTGGGAGCAAATGTTCTTCGTTTCCATCGCTTTCCTGTTTAATTATTCCTTGCCATTTCTTCCTTATATCATTCCGACACATGCAGGTCATCGCGAAGTCACAAGCAGATAGCAGACTGGAGAGGCGATACCGGAGAAAACGTTAAATTTCTATACTTTTTACTTCATGTTTCCATTGAAAGGTACTTCAATTTCTCCAGAACTTGGAAACTAGGACTTTTCGCTTAAGAAAATAATAAACCTCTCAATCTATAATTAGGTTCGGTAAAATGCCATCTGCTGGCTATGTGCGCCTGTTGGGAAATGACCGGTGTAGACCCCGTTGCTCACCAAAGTGAGACGAAGGGTATTCGAGTACATAGTATTCGAATACGTTATTTCCTATTTTGCCAGGCCCATAGCCTAGTGGTAGCATTCCCTCCTCTTACACAAGGGCGCCGGGTTCGATCCTGGCTGTTGGAGATTTGTATGTATGTATGTATGTATGTATGTATGTAAGATGTAGATAAGTAAAGGAGTAAGTATATATACTCATATAAGTATACTTCGACTTGGCGACTATAAACAGCTGATCATTAAGTAAGAACCCGTATCATAAGGCATAAAATTTTTCTTTCTCTTCAACTTCCTGGCTGGCTATTAGACTCATCCTGAAATGTAGTGTAAAAATGGATGTGGATGTGCTGAGAGAGGCAGCTGGTGGGATGTCTGATCATTAAGTGGTCGAGGTAAGGGTGAAGATGTGTAGAGGCTTTCGGAAAAGAGGAAATGATATGAGTGAGAATAGGGTGATGAAAGTAAGTGAGCTTGGACAAGAGACGTGTGAAGACATGCCCGGGGAGACTGAGTGCAGAATAGCAAAATGTGAGAGCAAACGAAGCTAGGGGAGTGGATAAGGAACGGGAGGTATGTATTCAGGGAAACAGTTCTGGCATGTGCAAGAGAAATATGTGGCATACAAAAGGTGGGAGGTGGGCAGGTGAGAAACGGTATGGAGTGCTGTGATGAAGTAAAGTTGCTTATTAAAGAAAAAAGAGAGTTGTATGGGCGTTATCTAAGGAGAGGAATGAAAGTGATTGTTTGATGTAAAGAGAAAGGGCAAGACGTCAGGAGGAATATGCAGTGCTGAGAAAAAGAGAAAATAAGTGTTAGTGTGAGCAGGTATCAGCAAACTTCAGGGAAAAGGAAATTACTAGTATAACTAATGGGAACATCGGTGAAGGGGCAAACTGGGTAACAGGTAGTGATGAGGTGAAGAGGAGGCGGAGTTACTTATCTAAGGAAGTGCTGAATGTGTTTGATGACAGGATGGCAGATTTTTCCTTCCTTCCTTTTCTTTCCTTCCTTTGGAGGAGTATGAGAAGAGAGAGTCATGACAATTGGCTTGGTGAAGAGAGAAGAGGTAGTGAAAGCCTTACGCAAGACTGTTCCAAGGCGGCCGTAGTGGATGATACTGCGGTTGAGTTTTCAACAAAGGAGACGGGATTGTTCATTGGTTAGGAGGCTTAATGTATATACGGCTCACGCTGTAGCAGCACATGAGGATTGTCAGAATCCTATCTAGTGTTACTGTATTAAGGCAAGGGGAACAAAAGTGAATATTTGAATTGCAGAGGTACAAGCTTGCTGCGCGTACCTGCAAGTTCTATCAGCGAGTATATACTGAGAGGGTGGTGGCATGCTTAGAGCTTCAGACTGGGAAGGGAAAATGTGGCTCCAGGAGAAATAGAGGATGTCTGGATTGAGTGCTGCTTTCACGAATGTGTACGAGAAATACTTAAAGAAACAGAAGGATTTGTATGTGGCGTTTATAGATCTAGAGAAAGCATATGATAGGGTTGAGAGAGATATCCTGTAGAAATCTGATAGAACCAAGGAAGATTTCTTTTATGGAATGCGTGAGTGCAAGAAGGAAGGGTGAGTGATTTCAGCTGAAGGTGGGTCTGCGGTAGAGGTGTATGATGTCACTATAGCTTTTTAATTGTGTATTGACAAGGCAGCACCGGAAACAAACGAAGGAAATGGCCTCATTCACTCGCATCTACTATCTACCTGCCAAGTATAATGCACCAAGACCATAACCCTCTAAGTGCGACCTCGCCCTATATACCCTTACGTGGTTTCCCTTGACCACTTTATACGCCCTGATTTGGCCCTTCGACATCACTTCAAATCGCTCTCTCCTTTGCACGCCTCTCACCCACCTGCATGTTCGGGCCCAGTACACCCAAAGCCCCTTTCACCCCATCCTTCCATCTACTTGGTTTATCTGTTTTTCAAGTTATGTTTACTTCAGAAATGTATACCCATATTGTCATCCTCTCCTTATGTCCTCACCATTTTAGCATACATCCCTCAGCACTCATACATACTCCTCTTACTTCCTCACCTCTCTCTTACCCTAAAATTTCTTGTTTGAATAACCCTCCTCACACCACATATTGTCCCCAATATTCTACTTCCAACACATTCACCCTCTTCTGTCATCTGTGGCAATAAGAAAGGTATGGTTGACGGAGCTGAAGATGGGTGCGCAGAAGTGATCTGAACATACTGAGAGAATGAGAGAGGAGAGGTTGACAAAGAGGATATATGTGTCTGATGTGGAGGAGAAAAGAAGAGGAAAATAGAATGGGATGATATGTAACAATTAAGATATTATCAGAAGATTATATATGATTTAATGAATTAATTCATGATGATTCTGTGAACGACTGCCAGTTTCGAGGGTCATTGTTAATGCAGGATAAAGAGCAGTGCTTACTGGAATGATACTCTCCAACTCTAAAGGCCTCATAATGTGTTAACATAAAGAGCCATGCAAAATGTAACAATATATGATCATAGATATGTGTGATGTATGTGTCACTATAGATATTCACAAGCATCATTCAACAAACAACATCTGTGGAAGTTCACATGGCTGCTGTTTGCATACGACAGTGTTTCCTTTACTTGGATATCCTAGTCAAATATAGCCAAGCCATCTTCACAATAGTTTACGACAACTTCTTAAGTTGGAATGGAGTTTCCTCCTTAAAAGAGCGATGGTATCGTCAACTGTGGACGTGCCTTGTGTTATGTTCCCTCGCAAGGCTTGGTGGCTGCCTCCACACATGCTGACGGTATGTGGTCTGTATCTGTTGGTCTCTATGATATTCCTTAATGTTGCATGGTTCCTCTCTCTCTCTCTCTCTCTCTCTCTCTCTCTCTCTCTCTCTCTCTCTCTCTCTCTCTCTCTCTCTCTCTCTCTCTCTCTCTCTCTCTCTCTCTCTCTCTCTCTCTCTCTCTCTCTCTCTACGTATAGTATCTGTTAATCTAGCCGGCCACTAAAAACACTGTCTGTAGAAACTTAAACGTTTATTTTAACATATAATCAATGAACTGTTACTGCAACCATTAAAATGTCCATTAACCAGGTCCTTCTACTTGTAATCATGTAGAAATTATTAGGCAATACTTTTATATATTCCCTTTCAATGACAATACTCTACAGGCCATCAAGACAGTGTATACCAAATATTTCAGATACACATATGAAGTACAATGGCCCCGCCCTCTGGGTAAGGTAATCGCTCAGTGCACAACAGATATCACGACATAAGTGTTTCTGTAATATGTGATATTGTTGATGTGGACCAAACATGGTCTGGTAAATATGCCAGGCACAACAATTACGTTGCTGATAATTGCTCCATTCAAGCCGCCGCCTCTTTTCTTGGTGGCAAATGAAATATGTCCAGTTTCCTTATGAACAAAAGTATTCTTACATTGGGTTTGCTCAAGGGATGGGAGAGGACCCAGTGACCAAGACGACTGAATGATACTTGGAGGTATTTACATACATGATGTAGTTGTGATTAAGACCACGTGATAGCGAATGGAAGTTAAATGAAGAAGGGCGCATGAAGGATGCGGGGAAGTATAGGAAGATAAGCAAAATATAGTATTGGGTGATGGTGCAGCCTTATAAACAACGTAAGGAAGAACAATAACTAATCACACAGCAGACTTCTGTTAAAATGATAACGAAAACCAAAGAATGGTTCCAGTATGGCACAACGGAGTAGTCTATCATAAGTTTATAATAAACATCTGGCGGTACAACACCCCATAATGTCTTAGAACCTGGACTTGATATATGTGGAGATATATCCAGCATTAGTAAGACGTGTTCTGGGTGTTAGTGACTCATTAACTCACTGATGGATCAGGGAGAATGTGATGATGATTTTTTCCTGCTGCTGATTCAGGTTATAATCCGTTGATTTTTCTCATCACTCACTTGAGACACTGTTGATGTGTGTCAGTTCCTTGTATGTGGTAAATCCGTCAATTCGTATTAAACAAACGTGGACTCACGTTTCACGTTATTTGCAAAGTTCTTTACTTTAGTGGGTAAATTTATATATCCACCTAAACTTGCTCTTGATCGACTACTGGGCGGCGTTCAGGTGTCCTTGTGTGGACACTGTACGGCCAGTGTACCTTCAGTGTGTGTTGACACAGGGGAGGTGACCCTGGTCGGCCAGTGTAGCCCTAGTGTTGTGGGGTATGGAAGTGTAGGACGGCAAATGTTGTTTTAATAATTTCATATATCACTCTGATGTCTTCCCTGTTTGCTCAGTGATTGGACTTTTGATAGTTTTATGCAATATATATCATGCTCTTAAGTTGGTTTACGGAACTCAAGTGTGTACTTGTCATTCAGGTAAGATGATAATCAATTCAATATCAAACATGTAACTACTATTAGGTATACTCGAGTTAGAGTATAATGGACATCAAACGCCAGGGAGGAGCCTCTGCCACCCTGAGTGTCCACTACAGTTCCCAGTTACGTCATGGTCAATATGCCAGCACTCACCAGGTCTCCAACCTTATCAGGAGCTGACCACTCTCTCTGTGTCTGGCATCACAACGTTGATGGATTCATATCGTCTTTGTCTTGATGTTACTTTGAACTCTTTATAAGGAGATAAGCATATGTTTATTTGGAACTTGTGGTAGTGGTAAATACGTCTATCTATTCCTCCACACCAAAAGGAATATATGTATTACTACTACCGTTTTCATACGACATTTGGACCCCTTATCTAAGGGTTCTTGCAGCTTCAAGGTTGCTTTGCACTCAGTAACAGGGACACGATGGACTCCTTTGAAGATAAAATGTTTTCGTGAGACTGTACTGTTTCGTTAAGCGACGATGACACATATCTTCGCTAATAATACTAATACTAATAATAATAATGTAATTATGATAAATAGTACTGTGCTATAATAATAATAATGAGATAATGAAATTGATGATAATAATTGTAATAATAATGATGTGTTTATGATAAATAGTACTGCACTATAATGATAATGAAATAATAAAATTGATGATAATAATGATAGTAATGATAATGATGTAATTACAATAAATAGTACTGCACTATAATAATAATGAAATAATGAAATTGATGATAATATCAATTTTATTATTTCATTATTATTATAGTACAGTACTATTTATCATAATTACGTCATTGTTATTTCTATTATCATTATCATCAATTTTATTATTTCATTATTATTTTAGTACAGTACTATTTATCATAATTACATCATTATTATCATTGTTATTATTATCATCAAATTTATTATTTCATTATCATTATAGTACAGTACTATTTATTATAATTACATCATTATTATTACTATAATCATTATCATCAATTTCATTATTTCATCATTATCAAAGTACAGTACTATTTATTATAATTACATCATTCGTATTACTATTATTATCATCATCAATTTTATCATTTCATTATCATAATAGTACAGTTCTATTTATCATAACTGCATCATTTATTATTACTATCATTATTGTTATCATTATTATTGTTACTATTATTATTATTATCATTAACATTATTATTATTATTATTATTATTATTATTATTATTATCATTATTATCATTTTTATTATTATTATTCATTATCATTATCATTATCATTATTATCATCATTGTTATTATTTCTATCTTTATTTTTGTTTTGTCATTGCTGTTATTATCATTATGAATATTATTACTATCATTTTCAATATCATCATTATTATTATTATTATTATTATTATTATTATCATTATCATTATTATTATTATTATTATTGTAATCATTATTATCATTATTATCATCAATCTTATCATTATCATATATTATCATGACTTATCTATTCATTATTTATCATACTTCGTCGCTGTCTCCCGCGTTAGCAAGGTAGCGCAAGGAAACAGACGAAAGAATGGCCCAACCCACCCACATACACATGTATATACATACACGTCTACACACGCATATATATATATATATATATATATATATATATATATATATATAAATATATATATATATATATATATATATATATATATATATATATATATATATATATATATATATATATATATATATATATATATATATATATATATATATATATATATATATATATATATATATATATATATATATATATCATCCCTGGGGACAGGGGTGAAAGAATACTTCCCACGTATTCCCTGCGTGTCGTAGAAGGCGACTAAAAGGGAAGGGAGCGGGGGGCTGGAAATCCTCCCCTCTCATCATTTTTTTTTTTTTTTTTTTTTTTTTTATCCAAAAGAAGGAACAGAGAAGGGGGCCAGGTGAGGATATTCCCTCAAAGGCCCAGTCCTCTGTTCTTAATGCTACCTCGCTAACGCGGGAAATGGCGAATAGTTTGAAAAAAAAAAAAAAAAAAATATATATATATATATATATATATATATATATATATATATATATATATATATATATATATATATATATATATATATATATATATATATATATATATATACACAGACATATACATTCCTTCACACTCAGACTCTAGATGTCATGCATAATACACCGAAACCACTGCTCCCTTTCAACATCCAGGCTCTAGAAAACTTTCTATGGTTAATCCCAGACGCTTCAAATGCCCTGGTTCAATCCATTGACAGCACGTCGACCCCGGTATACCACTTCGTTCCAATTTACTCTTATCCTTGCACGCCTTTTACTCTTCTGCATGTTCAGGCCCCGATCGCTCAAAATGTTTTTCACTCCATCTTTCCACCTCCAATTTGGTCTCCCACTTCTCGTTCCCTCCACCTCTAACACATATGTTCTCTTTGTCAATCTTTCCTCACTCATTCTCTCCATGTGACCAAACCATTTCAAAACACTCTCTTCTGCTCTCTCAACCACACTATTCTTATTACCACACATTTCTCTTACCCTCACATTACTTACTCGATCAAACCACCACACACCACATATTGTCCTCAAACATCTCATTTCCAGCACATCCACCCTCCTCCGCACAACTCTAGCCCACGCCTCGCAACCATATTATCATTATTGTTATTATCATTATCATTATCATCAATATTATCATGTATCATTATTATCATCATCATAATTATCATTATCACTATTATGATAATTGTTACTATCATTAATATCATTATTATGGTCATTATGATTACTATAATCATTAAGTATAATATGATATCTGGTACTGAAGGATACGGTATGCTGGTTATCAAGTGGGAAGTTAGATATGGTATGGATTGTCACTTCACATGTAGGTTAGTAGGAAATATATTGTGTACCTAACGTGTGTTGTTGAGTATATAATCGTCCGATAATGATAATGATTAAATCTTATTTCCTGATCTTATCAGTTTTAAAACTAGATACATGAAATATCTTCCGTTGACAATTTTTTTATCTAGAGTTCGGTATGTACATGTGTGGTCTTAAGATTTAGGTGACTAAGTATTGCAATTCACTGGCAGGTATGGTGTGCATTATCACCGAGCCTGAGTCTCAAAGATCAAGGTCATGGGTTCGAGTCTCCAACATTCAGTATGTTCATCCAACGTTATAGTGAAGATCTTGACGATGAATTAGGATTTTGACATTATCTGAAAGCGAGGTAAAGAGTTAGAGTCAAGAACAGAGGAAGTATTTTGGGAGCAAGTGAGTGAGTGTGTCAGCAGTTATGATGTAAGAGACCAGGTATTAGTGATGGTGATTTAAATGTGAAGGTAAGTAATGTGGCAGTGGAAGGTATAACTGAGGTGCATGGAAATGGTGAACAACTTGTGTTGTGTGTGTGTAAAGGACTGGTGATTGGGAAGACCTGGTTTGTAAAATGTGATATACATAAATATACGTATGTGAGTAGGAGAGATGGCCAGCGGGCATGACTGGATTACATGTTAATTGAAAGACGTGTAAAAGAAAGACTTTTGGATGTAAATGTGCTGAAAGGGGCAGCTGGTGTGATGTTTGATCACCATCTTGTGGAGACGACAGTGAAGATCTGAAGAGGTTTTCGAATGAGGAAACAATGTCGGGGAGAAGAGGTGGCGAGAGGAAGTGAACTTGGAAAAGAGACTTGTGTGAAGAAATACCAAGAGAGATTGAGTGCCACATACACTCTTACTGTGTAAATATCCCTTTCTATGAGATGACGTAAAGATGTTGATGAACACAGGAGTTGGTATATGACATGAAAAAGTTGGAGAATAAATGAAGGAAAGATTGAGATATACAGATGACTGGCGGACCGCCATGATGGTTGTCAATCTAGCCAGCTGGGTTATTATTTATAAGTTGTGTTTAGTTGTAGGTCCAAGTTTGTTGTCATGATATAATGTTGACTGCCAGTGAGTACCTGGCTGGCGCGGGTGCCACAAGGCTGGGTCAAGTGTAGTGTAAGTGTGGTCTAGGGATGGTGTGTGTACCACTTGTAGATGATGGGCCGCATCATGACCTGCCGGTTATAACATCTTGACCAAGATCTTCTCCACCTGCTGCTGCTGCTACACTTGCAACTCTCCTTTTCTAAGGCCGTTTTTGTGCTTCATGTAACTTTGTCTTTTTTCAATTATTCTAAAACTATAACTACAAAATTATTTTTACTATGTAGTTTCTGTGAAAATATACTCTGAAAGCACATCGCTGTCGTCTTCCAGGCATTGCCCATCTGATACAATAATTCTTGGCAGGTGACAGTTGATATAGAACGGTTGTGGCCAGTGTGACCACGTGGGGTTTGTAACTGGTTGAGGCCAGCGTGACCACGTGGGCTTGTGACTAGTTGAGGTCAGCGTGACCAGGTGGGGCTTGTGACTGGTTGAGGTCAGCGTGACCAAGTTGGGTCGTGACTGGTTGAGGCCAGCGTGACCACGTGGGCTTGTGACTGGGGTGTTGATGTGTTGTGGTCGGCGTCCACAAGGTCGTTATCTTAGTATTTCAGGAACGGAGGAAGATCCACAGTGGACGTTTTACAAACACAATGTTGAATCATCACAACTTTTACCGAATCTGATTGAAATCAATGAATGAAATATTTCAAATATGAAAAAATAAGACAAAAGAAAAAGAATGTTTATTAATTCTTTCATTCTTTTACGATTATCTGAAATAATTGCCAGATACTCCAACCTTAGTCACAGTTTCTCTTTGTCTCATGTAGTCATAAAATCCCTACCTGTCTTTGCCATGATTGGAAATGATCAATGAATCATTACATTTACTTTGACTCCAATTGGCTCTTCCATTATCTATATATGATGAAATTTGTCCATAGAAATTAAAGGTCAGAGGAGGATAGATAGTTCTACTTTTTCATGACTAATGGTGTTGTTCTTTGACAATATGCTGTACTGACCTAAGTTTATACGTATTACAGTAACGATGTGAGAAGGTGATGATATTCCAGGTAAAGGTACAGATTACATCAGTAAACATACCTCTTACATAACTAACCCTGCCTGCCACCTGTGAGAGAAAGAAACTCTCATGATCTTAATGTGTTCATTTGGAAGGGTTATAATGCCTGGTATCAAGGAAATGATATGCATACTGTAATACAGTGATCAATATTGTACGTCATAATGTAAGTGGTGTGTGACTAACTATAGCTGTAATATTACCTGTTCATTCTTGCTACTAACACATGACACCAAGTTGTCTGTTAGTCTTATTACGTACATTAATACACTGTTGTCTTGGCTTTACATCTCTACTAATGATGACACCTAAATCCTTCTCCTGCCTTGATAGTTTTATTTCCACATCTTAAGATGACACTGTAGTTTGCCTGCTATGTGTACACAGTGTAAACATATGTCTACGGTGAATATCACTGGCCATTGTACACTGACGTTGTTCAGCAATGTAGACCCAGGAGAGAACCTTAGACACCATTACGGTATTTTGTGATGGACGAAAACTTGACTCAATACAAGAAAAATAATTACACCTTTACTGAGTCTGAGAACCTATCATTCACTGCCATAGAATCCGGATGCAAAATATATATTCCTACTGGATTTTGATAATAAGTACGTAGGACGTTGATCTTAAGCAAATTATTTTATACGATAATAAATAAAGTCCCATAACTTTTCTGGATCACAGGGTACAGAAATGTATGTAACGTGAAACCGGTAGAATTAATATATCTAACATAAAGATTTCTATTTTGCAGATAACATAAATGTTTTACGTGTAAAAATCAGTAATATCTTCAACATCCTAAACATAATAGCATCAAATCTTATATTACAAGCTTTTTATCCGGGTTTTACGTATTAAAACGATATTTCTTACAGAAAAGTAATGTAGTTATTATCAGCACAAGGTTTAGAAGGTCTTAAACAAGTTATGAGTTTATATTCTTCAAAACTCTAGAAAGATCCATTAAGTATACTGTGAAAAATAGACTTGCTTTTTTGAGACGATGAATGCTTATGAAAAATCATCGACGTTTTCCTTAAAAATATTCTTTATGAATTGAAATCAAGTATTTTTTTAGAGAAAATGTTTCTGAATAGCAACAAGACACAGTCAAATCTAACAAGCTAAAGTTCATCAAATGACAAAGAATATATGCGAATCTAACAATCTTATTAATATCATAAAACCAAATATGTTGCACAAATTCTTCAAATCATCAAAAGTAATAAAAGAAGAAGCCATCCGTAGGTAACTTGTTACTCCCGGCATAAACACTTATAGGCGGAATCCGGTAACACCTCTTGAATAGCATGTGGAAGACAGAGTGGCTAGGCTCAGAATCATGTTCTCCACTTCAACTGACTAATGATATGTTAAGACAACACAAACCACATACATCCATTGTGAGGATGGAATCAGGGATGAAACATCTATAACTAGAAAGGTTAAAGATACAAAGATGGTGAAATACCTTTACCTGGGATCAGTAGCACCTGTGGCAATGGACACACCTTTGTAATGCTTGATCACTTACAACTGATCAACTTTAATACGAAACTCTTAGGTATTGTCCCTCAGGAAAACTTTTTATAAATATTTATAAAACACATATATATGTTAGATATACACTATCTCTAGAATATATCTTTACCTGGGACGTGTAACACTTGTGTGGATAGACACAACTTTGTAATGCATGATCCATTACACGAAATGAACTTCACTAACGAAGAGTTATACAACGCGTCGTTGGAAAACATTAATCAAATACCTATACATATCATTTATGTTAGTAAAAGACATTGTTGATAGTAAACATAAGAAATGATGATGAAAGAAAAGGTACGTTGAGAGAAATATTTTGTTAAAAGATGAAATACTCCTGCCTTAAACTAGCTCTTTTTTCGTTTTTTTTTTTCAGATACCCAGAGGAAAATATAATATGTTTTGTGGTTTGTTTATATATATGGTTATGTTTTTCACAACTCTTTTGATATTTAATCTTTTAGGATTCAAGCTTAAAGATCTTGGTTCTGAACAACCATTATAATGCAAC